>NC_064816.1:131152632-131226581 GCF_023721935.1 Panthera uncia
ACACACATACATACCACACCATTCTCCTTAAGAGAAAATATATAAGTCAGAATCCATGGTTTCTAAAATATACAACAATTGGGTTTTAGGCACATCTTGGCAATTCCAGGAGGGAAGAGCAAGGTGAGCCAACCTTACACCCAAGATCCTTCTGAGAAGCCAAGAGTAATGGAGCTCTCAGAGGCCGCACCGGGGTCCTGGGACCTGGAAATCAGAGTCTTGTCACTGCTTTCAAAATATTCACTTCCAATATAATTTGGGGAGAATAAGGGCAAAGTCCTGCCATAGCTCATCTCTGTCCTCTCCCCTTTCCGCCGGGATAATGGTTTTCCTGTAGTGCATGTAAACAATCCCATACATGTTTGTATAATTTTATTTTCTGTGCGTCTAACAATATATAACATTAATATTCATTATATATTTACATACTTTGTATCTTTTTTCAAACTTTCTGATCATGATCTTTGTCTCTCATCTATGATTATTACCTTGTCCCCAACCCCTTCAGTCCTCCAAATTCTTAAAGTAAAGCGTTATGGCTGAGCTGGGCTTTTCCAGGCTTTTTTCTTTGTTCATAGAGGGTACAGGATGCTATCCTATGAAAACTAGAGTCCCTCAAAGAGTATTTTATCAAATTTGGATCTAAGCCACTGATAACTCTGATAATGACAATTGCCCTCTTCGCCCCAAATCGCCTCACTGCTTTATGTCTTGCACTGAAAGATGTTCCCATTGAAAGGATTCTTCCCCAATACTAAATAATCTGTCTTCTTCCTGCCTCTCATATCCTGCCATCTTTAACACACTGCAAAGTTTCAGAAAGTGGGAGGGGACTTAGCTGTCTCCAGATAGATCTAACCCACCGCCTGACTCCAGCCATTTTACCACCAACCCCTAATCCAGTGGGGATTAATGGTCAGTCAGAAATTCCGCAGACTCATCCACCATTCTTGACTCAGATGGGCTCAGCTGGCTGGAGGTAGAGTGTACTGCTCTACAGGAAATGGCACTCTAGCAACCCATGAGCCATGAGCTCCACAGCACGACCAATGAGTGGTGGGAGTCCTGGAGCACAGTCTGCATCCTCCAAGAATCCTCTCCTGCATTTTGGCTGGTTGGGACCCCAAGAGTAAGGTCTACAAAATGTTGGGGGCTTTTAATGTTAGTTGCCTGTTAGAATTCTGGATTGTTCATTAATTTTTCTATATTTGGCCCTTTGGGTCTCTTAATTCTCTAACCATTACTTTTTTTAAGTTTATTTATTTATTTTCAGAGAGCTAGTGAGCAGGGAAGGGACAGAAGGAGATAGAGAGGATCCCAAGTAGGCTCCCTGCTGCCAGGGAGGGGTCAGATGTGGGGCTTGAACTCATGAACCGTGAGATCATGACCTGAGCAGAAACCAAGAGTTGGACACTTAACCAACTAAGCCCCTAATTCTCTATTCATTTCTTATGAAGCTACAGATAGATCCATCATCTTGATCTGTATAAGTTTTATGGCTTCCATTGCAAAATTGTCTAAAGCATTAGGAAAGAAATCTTTTTATGTGATTTTAGAACTTGTTTCTTGGCAAGCTGATGTGTCTTCATGTTGAAGTAAGCATATAATTTATCACCTAAACTGGAACAGTTTTGAGAGTGACAAATGCTACATCACTTGGGATGCTAGTACAACAGAACACCGGACAGTCTAGACAAACCAGACACACGATCATGGACACCCTACTGAGTGTGCACATTCCCTCCCCCAAAATAAGGTTCCAGAGGAAGCGTTCAGCAAACAGGCTATGGTGTCACCCCTGCCAGGACCATCTGCTTGTGTTTGACGAAGCGGGAGGCCTTGGGACTGGCTAAGTCACACAAAATATATTTGGACACATGTGGGATCTGTAGTCCAACTGCCTGTGTTCTTCCAGTGGAGAAATCTACATGAATCCATGCTATAAATAGAAACTTCATTATCTGCACTGTGTGTTTCTGCCTTGGCTCAAAATGTAGGAACTTCCATCAACATTTCCTTTCTCTAAGCAAAGTGTTGGAGACTTAGACAAACATTTCTGCCTTCTCAGAAATGCCAAGGGAAAAAATCTTCCATTCTTAGCAAATCTCAATTACTAGCAACTTCTTCTGCAAAGAGGCATGACTGAATGACTTGACAGACCTGGGAGAAACCAGTACCTGGTAGGCTGCGTTTCTCTGTTGAGCAGGTGATATTCATTGAATGTTTGCTATATGCTGGGAACTTGACATGGTTTTGTATGGTGCATCAGCTCCAGGCCGGCAGCTCAGCACAGCCAGAGGATGCCACAGAGGATATCAAAGATGTATGAACAACAATAACAAAAAACCCAGCAGAGTGAAAATTCTCAACACATGGTTTTTCTGCTCTGTATGTATGTGTTTTAACTAATTCCATGAATCCCTAGTGGAGCTGATCGTCTGTGTGTGCCCACACCTGCCCGTGGTTGGCAGGCCTGCAGGATCCCACTCGAGGTCCCAGAGGCCTGCTTCCACTTGCCCTGCACCAGCCAGAGTAACTGACATTCAGATGGAACCTTAAAATGAAAAAGCAAACATGAGTCACAACTTCATAGGACAGTTCTGCCACATATATTTCAGCAGTGTGATTTAGCTCACACACAGTAAATAGGGAAGTAGTATCAGGGTAACACGGAAGTCAAATCAGTTCACACCCAATTTTTCCTTAGCCAAAGGAGAGAACTATAGTTGTTGGCAGGATAGAAAAAGCCCAGCTTCTATGGTGGCAACAGGCTTTAATTTTTAAAATGTGAAGCAAACATCTACACTCTCAGGCGCCCAGACCTTGCACAGTTCTTGGCTTGTGGCAGGCCATGCTGTCTCGAATGCCCCAACCCCTGCTACAGACAGCCCCAGAGGCTCGGAGGTCTGCTTCTATCCACACACTGTCCCTGCGCCATCCAGCACTATGGTCTTCTTCTTTTTTTTTCATGTTTATTTATTTTTGAGAGACAGAGCACAAACAGGGGAGGGGCAGAGAGAGAGGCAGAAACGGAATCTGAAGCAGGCTCTAGGCTCCCTGCTTTTGGCACAGAGCCTGACACAGGGCTCGAACTCACAAACTGCAAGGTCATGACCTGAAGTCAGATGCTTAACCAACTGACCTTCAGCACTACTGTCTTATGTCTGTTCTTAACTGGGTCAGAATCTTGAAGGAGGCAGAAATGAGGGATTAGATCCCCCTCACCTTTAACTGGGTGGGCACAGACTCTGGTTCGAGTACAGCTCAGCTCAAACCTTCACTTATGAATGCTCCAACAGAATCGAGTCAGCGAGCACCACAGTAACAGCAACATGCATTCAGAGAGTGTTTGCTATTTGTCAGGAATGTTCTAAGAGCATTACATGGTCTTACATATTGAAGGGGATCAGAATATGCCATCCCCAAATATGCCACTTTGACAGGATTATTTTGAGAGGAAAGCATTTGAGTTCTTGAAAATCCCTTATCTGCCTAAAAGCAGGGCCTCCCAAAAGAACTCAAGTGCCACAAATCCTCTCCCGGGATCCACTCTAATAGCTTCTGGGAGACAAGAAGTCAGCACCACACCCAGACACACACTGTCACAAACCATCATATCTTCCATACAGCCCTCCAAGGATCCATTTACCCTTCCAAAAAGCCATTTGCTCTTCCCCAAGTGCCCTTTGCCATCCCCTCCCCTTCTAAGTTAGGTATATAGACCCCAAATTCTAACCACTCCTTTGAGTGCCTCGTTGCCGAGTGCTCTCGGACATGCAACGTACATGCAAATGTACATGCGAATGTTTTCAACTTAATCTGTCTTTTTGTCAGCCAATTTACAGGGCCCCAGCCAGAGAACCTACGGGGGTTAGAAGAAAAAAAATAATATTTTCATCCCCCACAGTTTGTATGTATTAACTCATTTAATCACAACCCATGAGGTAAGTGTTTTCAGCTGAGCAATCTGAGACATGGGAAGGTTAAGTGATTTAGCTAAATAAAGACTGTTAATACAATAGCATAGCCTGGAGAAAAAGCAAAGTTCTAAAGCTGGAATGATTGTTTTGGGGAGTTAGCAGCAGTGCTGAGAAGACAAAAGGAAAAACAAAAAAGAACCAATATCAACATTCTTGGGTTGGCATCAAAGGGAAATTGTGGGTTCAACCTAGATAAACTGAGATTTTGGAAAGTCCTATTGGTTTGTGAATGTCATCCTGGGTCGCCCAGATAATTAATAATAAATAATTAATAATATTAATAATTAATATTTAATAATTAAATCATGTAACAATAAAATGAATTAAAGTTATTCAACTAGAAAAGCAGCCTACAATAATCCTTAAATTTATCAAAAATAGATATCTGATACAAGAGCCGAAATTTTCCACAAGGGTAAAGCAAAGTTATTACCCCCCACCGCTCTTTATAACTTGATTCTTAATGATCAGATGCTGCTTTCAGATGAGTTGGACACAGTCCCGTAGAGAACACAAAGATGAACAATGTTTTATAAGCTAATGATGCAGTTATATTATTATCTCAAATCGTGAGTAGCCTGCACAAACAACAGGTTCTGCAAACTCATTATTGTCAGAAAAGAGTTACAGACTAACTTTTTAAATGTGAAAATAGTTGCTTTTGGAGGGTGTCCCAGAACTTTCAACTAATTTATAAACAACAAGCCAATACAAGGAGTGATCTCAGTTATTTTGGTGAACATTGAACAAACAGAACATCTTGGAGCATGTGGGAGGAAATAGCTCTCCTCAAAGTCAGGTATTCTATAGGTGCTGGTGGGGGGCGGTGGTGGTGGTGGTTAAGAATTCTGTTTTTGTGGTTTTTCACCTGAAGCAAGTATCTGATTATAGCTGTTTTAAAGTATTTTCAAACTAAATTAATAGTTGCCATGCTACACTTTTGGATTCCATTTTATGTTCAACTGTATGCTAGAACAGATCCAAGTTATATTTTGGAGAGAAAGTCAGCCTTCCACAGGTATTCTTCTATATTCATCTCAAGCGGAGCAGACATGACAAAGGCCGGCACAGAAGCACATATATTTGAATGCATATCTGCTTTGTGCCCCACCTTGTTACTCTTTCTTCTGTTTTAATTCTAATACTTCCTACCTGGTCATATTTATGTATCATTGAAAGCCAGTTGTAAATCATTTTTCTGAAGATGAGAAATAAATTGTGAAAGAAGTATAATTTAAGTACATTACTTCAAATATACATCTTCAAATATAAATTCAACTAGTAAACACATACATATACAACATATACATATTAAGACTCTTCCAAAGTTTGCATAAAAGCTTCTTTCATTTCAACTGAATTATTTACTAAATGAAGGTGCCAGATCTTAGCTTATAAACCACATTTAAAGGCTTTGTACTGAATATTTTCTTTTCCTAAAACAGGAAAATTTTGCAATTGTCACCTTTCCTAAGGAGACAGAATTATCCTTCCAATAAGGCTTAATCTATATTAAAAAAAGGAAAGTTGCATGCACATTTACATGCATTATTTCTAAATCTGGAGACATCCAACTTCTTTGCAGGAACAGCCAAGACAGAATGAGTCATCCTCTCCAATTGGTCCTCCATTTGACAAAGGATTAAACCTCTTCCCTATCACCTCAATTAGCTTTACACACTGAAACACATCTCCAGCCCTCAGACTATAAACCCTTTTACAGAAATGGAAAGACTGGAATTTATAGTCACAAGTTCAACCATTTTCAGAAGTCCTAATTTTGTTCTTTAAATGAAAGATGCAAGGATTTTTCTCATTATTACCTAAAATACCCAAGTGTGTTTTCCCAAAAAAGAGTCAGGTAGTTTATTTGGGTGGTGATCCTAGGACATAGGACAAAGGACCCAGGGAAAGTGAGTTCAAAAAATAGAAAAATCCATGCATCTGGGTGGCTCAGTTGGTTGAGCATCCAACTTTGGCTCACATCATGATCTTGCAGTTTGAGTTCAAGCCCCACATCAGGTTCTATGCGGACAGCGCAGAGCCTGCTTGGATCCTCTGTCTCCTCCTCTCTTTGTGCCTCCCACCCCCAATCCCACTCTGTCTCTCTCAAAAGTAAATAAACATTAAACAAAAAACCTGAAAAATCCAATATAAGTGTCCATAACCAAATTCCCACTGTGGACAAAAGGGGCTCAATTAACCTGAGTGTCCTGATGCATACATTATGCTTCCCAAGGGACAAGAAGCTGGAGCTTCCATCTCCTGTTGATATAAGGTTGTCCTAGAAGTTAACTCACCTGTATTTTCAGGCTCCCTGGTATAACAGAAAGATTTGGGGCAGAAAGCTGAAAAATCTGCCTCTCACTTGAAGTGAGAAGTGCAAAGGCAGCCTGAGCTTGCACAGAAGTACACACTTTAGCTTCAGCTAAAATCAAAGGTGGGCACAAGGAATGAGATTCAGTGTTTCAGAGGTGTCTAGTGAAAGTACCCAAATGTGGTAGTTAATGAATCTTGTGCAGTCCCCCTTCCACAGTCTCTGGGCTGGGCTTATGATGGCTCTAATAGGATGAAACAGAACTTATTCTGTGTCTATTCTGGGTCTAGCCTTCAACTGACCCCACAGCTTCTGCTTCTTACTTCTCGGAATGCTTGCTCTTGGAATCTGGTCACAGTAACTTAAAGCTCAATGTAGACGACGATGTGAAAAGAACTGAGATCTGAGGAATCTACTCCTGAAATCATTGTTTCACTATATGTTAACTAATTTGGATGTAAATTTTAAAAAATAAAAAATAAAATTAAAAAAAAAAAAAGAACTGAGATCTGACTGAGAGGTCTGGCTGAGCTCCCAGTCAAGCCTTCAGACGACTGATGCTGTCCCAAGGCCGTTGGACAATACCATGCTGGGAAGAATTGCCATCAGTTATGGCTCTGAAGGATTCTGAGTAATTTTAGTGATTCTGAGAGGAAGTGTTTTTGATATTTTTTGCCAAATTACATTGTTGAATATTACTGTGTAAAAATTTTTCATGCCTACTCTAACCTTCCTCCCCAGTGTGGATGTTATAGGGTTATCAGAGTCATTTGATGTTCACTCAACAGTCATTTGAAATTCACTGAACAAATATTTATTGAGTACTTACTATGTGGCAGGCCCTATTCTAGGCACTATTATAGTAATGAACAAAATAGATAAGAAACCCTGTCCCCTTGGAGAGGGGAGAGTGACAATGAGCAGAACAAATTCATAGAATGTAAATATATAGTATCTAGAGAGTGTTAAGAGTTGAGAAAAACTAAAGCAGAAAAGGAGAATAGAGAAAATGTTTACAAACAGGTGTCAAATTTTAGATTAAGTAACCAAAGATGACCTCATTGAGAAGACAGCATTTGAGTAAAGTCCCTTAGGAAAAGAGGGAACCACAAGGGAATCTAAAAGAAAAGCAGAAAGAACAGCAAGTATACAAAACTTGAGGCAAGGCTGTTACTGAAGCATTCAAGAAACAGTGATGAGGCCATTGTGGCTACAGCTGGGTGAGCAAGGGAATAATAGCAAAGGTGTAAGTTAATAGGGGACTAGATCACACAGAATCTTTTGGAAGTGAGTGGAGAATTTTAGCAGAGGGGTGATATGATCTGACTACATCTTAGAGTATGATTCCGGCTTCTGTATTAAAAACAGATTGGGAAAAGAGGACCAAAGAATACTCAGGAAAAGCAACCAATCACTGTACTGCAATACCAGGTGACAGAAGAAGGACTTGACCAGAACGGTAACAGTATGGGGGGCAGGGAGGGTGAGGGTGCAGGGAGAAATGGACCAATTGGACAGATTTGAGGTATAAGTGAAAACAGAGTCAGACAATGGAATCTGCTGACACTTCAGATGTGAGATGTTTTTAATAAAAGAGAAAGGTGTTAGGCATTACTCCAAAGTTTTGGCCTCAGCAAATGAAGAATTACATTTCTATTAACTGAGATGAGGACGTTTGGGAGTTTGTATGTAGAGTTCAGTGTTAGACACATTAACTTTGAGATGGATATTAAACCTGCAACTCAAGACGCTGAGGAAGAAGTCTGAGCAATAAGCCTGAATTCAGGATAGAGGTTCAAGCCAGAGATATAAATATGGGAGTCATCAGCATATGGTATTTAAAGCTATGACACTGCATAAAATTATGAAGAGACTGAACATAGATAGACAAGGGAGAGGTCTCAAGACTAACTACAGGGCATTCCAAGATATAGAAGTTGGGAAAGAGAGCATGTAGAAGGAAAACAAGAGACTGAGAAGCAACAAGCAAAGCAGAAAGAAAGCCAGCAAGGTGTGGAAGCTAGAAAACCAAGAAAATGTTTTAAGGAGGAAAATATAACTGACCATATCAAATGCTAATAGTTCAGGGGAGATGAGGTGTGAGAGCTCATGATCAAATTTAGCAACACAAATTGTCCTGGTGAAAAACAGTTTTTGTGAAGCAGTGATAATAAAAGCCTAATGGATTGAGTTCAAGAGTAAATGGAAGCAGAGAAAGTCAGCAGTCAGTATAGAGAATTCCAAAGTTTTTTTTATATATAAGAAGCAAAATGAAGTTGGCATAGCAAAAAAAAAAAAAAAAAAAAAAAATTAATGGGAGATATAACAGCAGTTAGTATGGTGATGTAACAACCCAAAAGAGAGGGAATAATTATGATCCAAAAGAATGGGTAAGAATTGCTGGAATCATGCCTTTAGTGGTGAAAAGGGATGGAATATAGTACAACAGTGAGAAACTGACCTTATTTAAGAATACAGACAATTTAAGTGCATGCTTAGTAACAGAAAAGGAAGGCAGAGCGAATGCACACAGATGCAGGAGGTAAGTAGATGAGGTGTGAGAGTTCATGAAAGTTCTCCTATGAAGGTTTCTATTTTGCCAGTGAAATAGGAACCAGGGTCATCAGCTAAGAGTGATTTCGGTGGAGAAGGCCTTGGAGGTTTGAGGAGAGGTGCAGAAAGTATGAAGTAATCAACAAGGAAGAGTATGGATTGGGGATATATGGTATCGGCATCGCTGCAGGGCAATGTCACCTACTTTAGGAACAGTGGTAGTGACAGCAAGTGACAGTAGTCAGCACTGTTGTGGGCTTCATTCCACTCAGATGTGTAGGTGCAGGAACAGCACAGTTGGATTTAGCCAGGCTGTGTTTGGCTAATCACAGCCTCATCTCCCTCCACCCCCCATCCCTGAACCCCCTCTCCTCCTCATGGAAATATTAGCTATTTCTTTCCTAACAGATAACAATACTGTTCAGAGAGCTTGGTGATTCTGACTCAGCTTTCAGTACTTCTCCCAATGATGTCTTGCAAAAGTTTCGTGTTTTGTCATTTACTTTTCTTCTTCCCATCCCACAATTCATATGTTTTTCTACTTTCGAAGTTATGAAATATAGTTGTATCCTGAGTAATTTTCCAGAAGGGGCGAAGACAACTGTGGAATGAGAGAGAACTGGTACGGTATCTCAATAATGTTAAATACCATTTATGCAGCACCTTTATGCCGTAGGTACTTAACATACATTTCTAATCCTTTCAATAAGTTTCCCCATTTTAAAGGAATGGAACCTTAGAAGTTAGATGAGTCACCCAGCTAATAAATGCCAAAGCCTAGATCTGAACCCTGTTGTGCATGTTCCACGGAGCTGACTCTGGCCACTCCACCCCCTGGCCCTTATTTGCCAGGGCAAAATCAAGCCTGTGTTGTCCTAGCTCCAACTGTGGTTGAGAAGTCTTGCCCAAATATCTTTAATCCAAGGTGCTGTTTCCAGCCTCCCCCCTGCCAAACACCAGATCTCATCTGCTCTTGTTCTTGAAATAAAAATTCTAGTTTTCATGTTCCAAACTGAACTTGTTCCTAAATACTGAATTTCACCTGTGTTCTACTGTCCAATTTTAAACCTCTGGATTTATTTACCTATATTTACAATACCTTGGCACTGTTACTGTTTTGGGCCAGGTAGTATTTTTCTTGTGGAGCCTGTCCTGTGCAGAGTAGGCTGCTCAGCAGCATCCCTGACCTTTATACACTTGATTCCAGTAGCACCCCCTCCCCAATTGTGACAATCAACAATATCTACAAATACTGCTAAATGTGCTATGGGAGGCAAATTGTCCCTGGTTGTGATCACTGGATCAGAAGTAAAGATTACATAGGAATTAGTTTTCTTGGGTTTTTTCATCTTATTTTAAATTTTATTTTGCCACTTTATCCATAAAAGATGTTATTTTTATACTTTTTGTTTTAGATTATGTTTTTTGTTTTGTTTTTTAGAAGACATGCTCCTCTTTGACTTTTACATTCTCTATACCTTTCCAAGAACTCCTTGTCTCAACATCACCATTACAAGTAGAATTAATTCTAACAGTTCCCATGTTCCCATTATACTTTGACATAAAAAAATCTGTAATGGTATTTATCACATTCTATTACAGTGCTTTAAAAAACATAAAAACCTCACACCTATCTTGAACTATCAACTCTTTGATGACCTAGATCATATAATATTCATTTATAAAAATCTTACCAGTATTTGCTTAACTTGTGCATTTAAACTGTATTTCAAGGAATTCCATGTGCTGGCTCTTTAAATTATCTAAGCCTACAGAATTCCCCTTTTATTTTATTTTATTTTATTTTATTTTATTTTATTTTATTTTATTTTTTATTTTATTTTCAGAATGCCCCTTTAGGTCTTCTGACCTACTTGCACATCACAGTTCTGCCATCTAGTGGCCAATTACCCAAACTGTAGGTGCAATACCTAGTATGAAATAAGCAAATATGCCCTATTTCTCAGATACAAACATTTAAATTACATTCAATATTATAAGAAACTTCTATACCAATTTTATACATATACACTTTTAAACTAGTGAAATATTCCAGTTCTTAACATTTTGCCTCTATTTGAAATTAATTCACATTATAAGATTTATAGCTCAAATATATATCATTTTTATTTGCAAATAAGGAATATGTAATGTCCATATTACCTGCCTTTGATTTTATGCAATGTCCTTTCCCAACCAAGCTCAAACTTTGCTGGTTTTTCTCTTAGAGACCTCTCTCTTTGAAGAGTCTAAGCCATTCAACAAAACACATACCAGGACACCAAACTCAGCTAAATATCAAGACAGGAGGACAAAGTCCTCACCTGATAAGATCCGTCATCTAATTGGATCCAAAGCTGTTCTCCAATACGGACTGAAATACAATGTTTAACCAGTAGGCTTATTAGCATGGTTACAGGGTTGACTGAATTGATCCAACAATTCCACTAAGTAGGTTAGTAGGAAATTAGTCTAAAAATTAAAAACTTGTGAAGAAGCATTTTCATTCTTGATTGAATAAACCTCCTCACTAACTCATTGCCTTCACCAATTATGATTCAACGGTCTCATTCATGCATCATGCTATTATAACAATAATATGATCAACTAATAACACAAATTGAATAAGGAGGGGAATAAAAATGGGAAGAGGATGAGATAAGGGCTGGCGATTCAGTTCCAACTTTAATTACTACCTACGATTTGAGATATCATAAATCTATCACTATTTCATATTTATGAGTTAACAAAGTGTATTTGCTTTAGCAGGAAGGCATTACCAAATAGCTCTAAAATATACATTCTGAACTGTTCTGTCACTTATCTCTAGTTTGTTGAAATCATTAACTTACTGTGAAGCCAAATGTAGCAGATGCATAAACTCTCCGGTATTTCTTTCTTCCTAATATTCACTCTTGATACATCACTGATTTGCAGAATAAATATTTATTTCTAATACTGCAAACTCATGAGTGCCATGACCCTATTTCTTTGCTTTCAGATATTTAAAATGCCTTAAGTTTGGGACACCTGGGTAGCTCAGTCAGTCAAGCATTCGACTCTTGATTTTGGCTCAGGATATGATCTCAGGGTCCTGAGATTTAACCTGGTGTCTAAACACAGAGCATGGTTGGGGCACCTGAGTGGCTCAGTCGGTTAAGCATCTGACTTCAGCTCAGGTCATGACCTCATGGTTCATGGGTTCAAGCCCCAGGTCCAGCTCTGTCCTGACAGCTCGGAGCCTGCAGCCTGCTTCTGATTCTGTGTCTCCCTCTCTCTCTGCCCCTCCCCTGCTCACACCGTCTCTCTCTGTCTCTCAAAAATAAATAAATGCAAAAAAACAAACAAACAAACACAGAGCATGGAGCCTGCTTGCTTGGGATTTTCTCTCTCTCTCTCTCTCTCTCTCTCTCTCTCTCTCTCTCTCTCTCTCCCCCCCTCCCTCCCTCCCTTGCTTGTTCCCTCTCCCGTCTCCCCCAACCCAAATAAATTAATTAAATACCTGAAGTTCAAGAGATTATTTAGACCAACTCCTCACTGCATAGAGGGAAAATTGCGGTTTTGAATGGTTTAGAGCCTTGCCCAAGCTAAGTGAGCTAATTGTAGCAGATGAATCTAGAACTTTCAATTACTGAGAATAACCACTAGTCCTGAGCCAACACACTATCAAGAGTATTACAAGGTACAAGGTGAACCTCTCACGACTAATGCCATCATGCTTCACTAATTAGCAGGAGTCTCAGCCTAAGTTATTCTTTCTCAAAAATTCTTAACCCACAAGCTATATATCCTCTCCACTTCCCTCTCTTACCAAACAAATTCTTCCAGTGTCTCCTTCGACCCCAATCTGAAGCAGCCGTTCCTATTCTTCAAATATGTGTTCCCTTCACCTCCTTGCCTTACTTGAAACCTACCTGGGTCCTGAGCAAACATCAGGGCCAGAAGCTGATTATATGGAGTTGATCGAGGTAGGTGTATTTCTTGCTCCCCCTTGCTACTTCCAAATGATGTCACCCTTTTCCTCCTGCAAGAATTACTGTTCTTTTAATGCTGTCATTTGGATGTATCACTGTTTCCTGCACCTTCTTACACTCTTCTCAACCTCCTAGTCACACCTCATCTTTCACCAGCCTCTGGTTCCTGGCAATGTTCCAATTTTGGTTTCCTTTCCTTATATTTGGTGATTTCAATACGTAAGTGGGGGGGACCCATCAAAAAGCTCCAACTTCTCAGTTTCCTGATTTCTATATTCCACTGACATTTTTCTTTTCCACTTCAGTCACTCACTTTATGCAGTCATACCTTGGATCTTTACATCTCTTAAAAAATACAAACCTTTTCAAAACATTCCTATCCAAACACCGAACTTTCCTAGGGCAGCTTCCAATGTATTCAGTGGGCACAAGTACTTCCATACAATTACACAGTTCTTCAATGATGTGGGGACATCTGATCCTCTCATCCCCCCTTTCTTATTATCCATCAGCCCCCTCCTGTCATCACTTCCCATCTTGTTTAGCACAGATGCCATTATCAACATAATGACCCTTTGTAAATACTTCCAACTCTTAGTTCCTTCTTTCCGTCAACTGAGCTCACCCTACAAAACCCTAATCCATGTATGAACTCTTGTGGCTTCAGACTTTCTCCTTGTTTGCACAGAAATGTTAGTGACCACAGATTACATAATCATGTAACTAGTTTCACTTTAAATTCGTAATCTCAGGCCACAGTTTCAATCTTGACTATGACCCAGAAATCTTGCTAGATTTCTCTAATAATTTTATTTTTCTGTTCCCCAGGATGAACATATTGATCTGGATTCTCTTTCATTTATCTTCTACTCTCCCTATTCCACCTTTATCTCTTAGCAGGTATCCTTGCCCATAATTTATTGAGAATACAGAACTGTCAGACAGAAGCATTCTCATCCTCCCACAACCAAATCCCCAGGCCTACTGCCTCTGAACCATTTTTCCCATTGCCATGAGATCAGGATACCAAGGAACATATCAGAATATACCTGGAAACTTCAGAGTTTGAGGCAACTGATCATAAGTGGTTAAGTTAGTAATGCCAGATTCAGAAGGATAGTGAATATTATGTTCTGTAGGAAATGGAAAGGCTTTGGTGGGGAGATGCATTATCCAAGTTATGTTGTAGGATAGAGGTCAGCAGACTACAGCCCTGGGCCAAATCTAGCTTATTGACTGCTTCTGTAAGTTTTATTGGAGTAGTCATTTATGTATTCCTATCTGTGACTAGTATGCTACAATGGTAGGATTAATAGTTGACACAGAGACCATATAACCCACAATGACTAAAATATTTACTATCCCTTTCCAGAAAAATATACCAGCTTCTTTTTAGAAAGATAACTCTGGCAGCATGATGAAGGATAAATAAGAATGGGGGAAATTAGACGCATGGGAAATATTTGGAAAGAAATTGTGTTAGTGCAGTAAGAGTAATAAAGGCTTGGTCTAAGCCAATGGAGGTAGACACAGAAAAGAAAAAAAAAAAGGAGACATATTGTGTAAAGAGTCAGGATTAGATAGACAATGAGAAAAAACATGACAGAAATAGGTTAAAACATGTTTTCTATTTTTGGTGACTGGGAGAGTACTGGTTTTCTCAACTATGGTAGGAGAAAAAGGATGAGAGAAGTAAAAGCTTTCAGGAATAGTAACAATGGTCATTTTTGGACAAGTTGAATACCTACAAGAAATATACACATGGAGCTTGTTGAAATTATCCCCAAAATCATCTCTGAGGCTAATGGAGTTATGGAAGTCATTGGTCTATAACTGGTAGCTGGTACAATGGGAATAGATGAAATCACTTAAAAATATGTAAAATAATACCAAGTCTCTTAGAAGTTTGAATTCAGGAGTTGAAAACTTATGTCCACACAAAAATTTGCACACAGATATTTAGAGCAGCTTTATTTTTTTTTTTTAATTTTTTTTTAACATTTATTTATTTTTGAGACAGAGAAAGACAGAGCATGAGCAGGGGAGGATCAGAGAGAGAGGGAGACACAGAATCCGAAACAGGCTCAAGGCTCTGAGCTGTCAGCCCAGAGCCCGATGCGGGGCTCGAACTCACGGACTGCGAGATCATGACCTAAGCCGAAGTCGGACGCCCAACCGACTGAGCCACCCAGGCGCCCCAGCAGCAGCTTTATTTTTAACTGTCAAAAGTTGGAAGCTAGATGTCCTTCAGTAGGTGAATGGATAAACAAATTCTAGCACACTCCGGAAATGGGAGTATTATTCAGCACTAAATCAGAAGGAGATATTAAACCAACAAAGACATGGAGGAAACTTAGATATATATTACTAAGTGAAAGAAGCCAATCTGAAAAGGCTACATTCTGTATGATTCCAACTATATAACATTCTGGCAAAGACAAAACTATGGAGACAATGAAAAGGTCAGTACTGGGTTGACAGGGGTTGGTCGGGAGGAAGGGATGAATAGACAGAACACAGAGTATTTTTAGGGCAGTGAAACTATTCTACATGATACTGTATGGTAGATACATGTCAATATACAACTGTCTAAACTCACAGAACATACAACACCAAAAGTGAACAGTAATGTAAACTGGAATTTGGTTGATTACGATGTGTCAATGTTGGTTCATCAACTGTAACAAATGTACACTCTGGTGGGGATGTTGATAGGAGGGAGGTTATGGAAGTGTAGGAATAAAGGGTATATGGGAAATCTCTGCACATTCCCCTCAATTTTGCTGTGAACCTAAAACTGCCCTGAACAATAAAGTCTTAATTTTAAAAGTCTGTGTTTAAAGGGTCGTTAAAACTGTCATTAATTCATACACAAAAGATCACAGAGAAATTAAAGTGAATTAACTGACCTAGATATATCAAAGCAGGTGAATCTCAAATAATGTTCAGTGAAAGCAAGCTACAAAGGATGCTATGATTCTGTGTATGTGAAAGTTTAAAACATAAAGTTAACACATACTGTATGTGGACACACAAATGTAGGAAAGCATGTTAATAATAATACAACTTCAGAATAGGAGAATAGAGTGGAGGAGAAGAATAGGAAAGAGATGAGCTTCATTTGCCAGGTATTATTTCTTTTTCAAAAAAAGCTTACAGTGAAACACACCAAAAGAAGGAAAGGAGTATACGCTGTCAGGGGGAAAATTAAGAGGAGACAGTAGGTCTTGGACATCAGAAAGGAAAGGAGGTATGTTTCAAAGCATAAAATAAAACAGACCATCCAACTCTGCAGAGAAGTCAAGTGACATGAGGATTAAGCAGCTCTATCAGTCAGAAATCTTGCAGAGTTTCAGCAGAATAATGGAGGTGGGAACCAGATGGTGGGGGGTGGAGAGAGGAAACTTGGCACTAAACAAGTGGAGGCAGTGAGAGCAAATGGCTCATTCAAAAGAGTTGGCAATGAAGAAAGAGAAAGATATACAGCAGTTTGAATAAGAAATATTTAATGTGTCTGATGCTTCAATTTCAGGCAGGTGGATACTCAAATAACTCAACATTTTTTGCAAAACATTGAGTCCTTACATTTTCAAAAATGAGAAACAGAAATAAATCTTTTTTCCTTAAGAGAATTATCTGCAAATTATCTCATATGTTAATATGGTATAAAATAACATTAAGAACTTGGTTCGAATGACAAATAACATGAACAGCAGAAGTGAAAAAGTTAAAAACAGGTAAGCCTTGTTGAGACGTAGGGATTTTCCAGATGTGGAGCTCACCCAGATCCTCACAAAGTGAGCGCACATGTTCATGCAATCACCCAGTCCAGTTCAAGGTTGGCCTTGAACCTTTCAGATTTAGAAACTTAATCTCATCAATGGGAATATAATTAGCTTCTCAAGAAGCTGATCCATACTAACAAAGCTCATCATAGAACGCTGTTTGAGCCACTTCCCTTATTTATAAGCAGTGTAACTGCTAAGCAGTCTAGATAGATCAGCCTGAACAAGGACTTAGATTACTGGAATGGGTCATGAAATCTAGCTTCCACGTGACAATAGCAATATCCTTGTCAAGTGGCTTCTTACATCAGCCTCATAGAACATTCTTTCTCTAGGTGAGGTCGGCTCTGGCAAATTTCCTTTTCCTGCACCTTTACTTCTAAACATCCTGCTTCTAAGGTGCTTATCCATTCCTTACAATGTTGATACCTTTCTGCCTAGGAGCAGATACATCTCTATAAACTGATTCTGCTTTTCTTTGCACTGAATGCACTACACTTGTTATTGTTTAAACTTTCAGAGTTCTCTGAGGAGTCTAGATCACCTCCATATAGAAGATAACCTTTCACTTGCATTTACAAGTCCATTAGCATATGCTGAAGGGCAAAGTCGACATTCCTTAAATTTCAGTCATACTTATACCACCTTCAATGATTGTTATTACAGGTGAGAACATACCTATATATATTATATATATATATTATATATATATATTATTACATATATATATACAACCTATATATATATAATATATATATATGATAACATCTAAAGACATATAAATAACTTCATTATTTTATTTTTTTTAAATAAACTCATGTTGTTACCTAATTTGTAAAAGATATTTTATATTACTACCACTAATTAGCAACCCAAGCTATACTCAACATAAGTAAAAGTAACCAGTAATAAAAGAATAAAAAATAATATTCTTCAACAATTTGCTTCACTAGTACATCTATATATACCCCCACTTACTGTCACAGCTGTTAAAATATGACATAGTTTTGTACCTTATGTAAGGTCTAATATAGCCCACGCATAACATCAGCACTGCTCTCATTCAGCAGATCCTGATATGAATGCTAGCTCAACATTAAAAAAAAAAAAATTTTTTTTTTCAAAAAATTGTAGTAAATATGAATTGTTTACATTGTTAAAAAGAAACAACAAGCCCAAAGTGGAGTCACTTGCTATGCCCCACAACTTAATATGTAACCTACGTACAGTTACAGCCTCTTCCAGGAGTGGAATTTTAATAGTCTGGAATTTCCTGGTCAGCACTAGTGAAGTAATCTGCCTGATGAGACCCACTGGCCTGCACCTAAGGGAAGGTAACCACCTGAAATAATCCATTCTTTTGCCTTTCTGGTCCTACCCTCCTGCCTGTAAAAACTTAACCATTTCATACAACTCAGAGCTCTCTTCTGTTCGCTAGATGGGATGCTGCCTGATTCAGGAATCATCGAATAATGCCAATCAGATCTTCAAACTTACTCATTTGATTTTTTTTTTTTTTAAACAACATGGAATGCTCCTTAGGATAATATCTCTAAAATTAGACCAATTGCCATGGAAATAACCTGGCAGGTCTTTCATGAAATTCTAGACGAGTTCTAATGGTACACTTAAAGGGTTATCATTAAATGATTTATTGCTGTGTAGGTGGTAAGTTTTGAAATATTTTCTCAGACATAAAAAAGTCTAGTTCTTTTGGACCTACAACAAAATGTTTATTTTGCACAGCTCATTCTCAATGTGTGTATCACCATAAGCATGGAAATGTTTGAAAGTAATTATTAAGGAAAACAAAAGAATAAGGAATTATGGGAAAGATACAACCTGTATATCTTCAGAGACTATTTGAAAATGTATAAGGGAGCTGATTATGTGCAGACAACACAGAAAGAAAAGCCTCAGAAAAACGTCTCTGTCCTGAGTTAGCAGAAGCCCTATGTTATGCTTTCTGTTCAGAAATTTTGTGGCCAGGGGTCCCTAGAAAAAACGAATGTATTCTGAGCCATCAGATTTTTAGGACTTCTCACTAAAGGGACAGCAATTGCAAATGCTTATGTTTAAATCTTTATTTCCAAACTTAGGTTCATGGTTATATTAAAAACTTCAAGCAAATGCAAAAGGAAAAAAAAGTGTTTAGTAACATTTTAGATACTATAGGTATTATATATAGGGAATATGATTCAACTTGATATAACTGAATTTATGAGCTGCTTAGAGCTTTGGAGCTTTGTTGCATTAGCTTCAAATAGCTCTTAGGGAAAAGTGGATATCTGTCGGCTGCTTCCTCAGGATTCATTTCTCCTTTTGTCCAAACATTTTCTATCACAGAACTCACCCATCCCAGTACAAAGCAGCCATGTGGTTTGAGCATAGATCCCATCCCCAGGTTGGTTAAGTTCAGCAGAGTATCCTGCACCTAACCACACTGATTGGCTCAGGGAGGCACATGTATCACATTTTGACCAATGAAATGTGACTTAATAAGGAGTCCTATGAATAAAGTTCCCTTGCTCTTCTGTGGGAGCTTTACGGACTTGACCTGGATTGCTTTTATACTTACTTGGGCACCTCTCTCCTGACTTCAAAACCATTTATTACAGAGGTCAGGACCTGTACTCTTTTCCAGAATACTGCCTACCCTTAGGCTAGTTGGGTTTTGCCTTCACTTACAGTGAGCTAGAAGTCTGCTGCCCCCACTCAAGGCAGCCCTTCCTAAGGACCAGACAGGGAGTTGGAGAAGCCCAGGTCCCTTGCTTCGGATGAGGATAAAACTGCACAGTGCCAACTCACACATCAACATTTTCCAGTGGGCCAGACTCAAACCATCTTTGGTGAGAACTAGCCTGCAAATGTACCTGTGCTTGGGTCCACTTCTTCTCCTGCTTTCCTCGCTTCCTTACGGATTCCTGTTAGGAACACTTCCTTAGTAAACCATTGACATATAAATAAATCCTTCCTTCAAGTTGTGCTTGTGGAGACTCTGTCCTAAGACATTCTTCTAAACGGAAAGGTCTATAAAGAGATCCCAGGACTCAGAGGGGGAATATAACAAGGCCAGTCTCATCACTGTCACCATCCCAACAAAAACCTGAGAAGCCTTTTGCAAACTCAACATCTCACACCCAGTTATTTCAGGAAAGAGGCACAGGTGGCTCTCAAACCTTCATCTCTACCACCTAAATCACCAAACTGCAAGTTTGGTTCAGGCTTCTCAATGTCATAACTAGTTCACTGTGGTGTTGAAGAGGAAGGTGAGCTTAGATTTGTCAAATGTTTACCTGAAGAGCCCAATGTTTGGGAGATACCCAGGCTTACTGGTAGCACTCTACCTATGGCCAGACTGCACGCTGGCCAGAGTTTGGGGATGGGTCAGAATGGCCACTCGGATTCACTTAATGGTGCTTTCACTGTTTTTGTTTTTTTACTACCTTATTTTTATTTTATTTTTTTATTTATGAGAGAGAGAGAGAGAGAGAGAGAGAGAGAGAAAGGGGCAGAGAGAGAGAGAGAATCTTAAGCAGGCTCCTTGCTCAGCATGGAGTCTGACAAGGGACTCAATCTTCTGACCCTGTGACCATGACCTGAGCCAAAATCAAGAGTTGGATGCTCAACTGACTGGCCACCTGGGCTCTCTTCAATGGTACTTTCACTTTGGTTTGCCTTTGAACCAGTAAGCAAGAGAAGTAAAAGGTATACATGAGATTAGGACAGAGACTAGTCACTGGCAATCAGGAGGCATATCCAGGCTTTGGGAATATCACTCTCCCCAAGGAAGGAATGAGCAAGAGAACAGCTCTGAACTGTGGACTCACTCTCTGCCTCTTTTTTTTTTTTTTCTTTTTCCATTTCAGGCTTGATGAGGGATATCCCTTCATCAAGAGTCAAGAGTCTAATACCATAAATTTTTCCTAAGCCATTGTCAGATAATTGAGTAATTACTGCACTTATTTCTTTTTTAATTTTTTAATGTTTTTATGTTTTTTAATGTTTTTAACGTTTTGAGAGAGAGACAGAGACACAGCACGAGTCGGGGAGGGGCAGAGAGAGAGGGAGACACAGAATATGAAGCAGGCTCCAGGCTCCAAGCTGTCAGCACAGAGCCCGACATGGGACTTGAACTCGTGAACCGCAAGAGCATGACCTGAACTGAAGTTGGACGCTTAACCGAATGAGCCACCCAGGCACCCCATCTGCACTCATTTCTTAATACAGCACTGAGCCTGAGGTTTCAATGCAGCTACCCAGTTAAGGTACCATACACAGATATTTCATTTTTGAGTAAACTTCCCACTTCAGACCAACTTTGGCGACAGTAGTGATTGTTTACCTAGGGATATTTAAAGATGCCTGCATAGAAGACCATCCTGTCCTTTGCATCATCTAAAAGACGATCAGGTGGAATCAGATGATGACAAGCACTATGGTTAGGCTACAGCTATTCTCAAGCTCAAGGAAGATATAGACCCCTTTGAAAGGAAGAAGTATTCATGATTTCAGTTTGGGTTCTCCCAAATGCAGACCCTGAGGCATGAATTCAAGTGCAAGTAGTTTATTTAGGGAATAAACTACTTCTATCCCCAATAAGGGGATAGAAAAGCATTACAAGGAAAGGAAGGCAGCCAATGAAGGGTGCGCTATTAATCCGGCTACTGTATTGAATGACAGGAGATATACCAACTGAATTATCCCAACTTGATGAAGGGGCTGAGGTATTAGAAACCCACTTTGTCAGTCATGGACTGAAGACTGGTTCCTGGGGTTGCTAAGTTCTTAGCATTTCCAACCTATCACCATACAGACAGCGTTCCAGAAAAAGCCCTCAAACACAGAAATGCACATATCAACAACTGAAAGTGACTGGAGCACACTGAAATAGTTTTGAGAGAACTGGAAAATGGTTATTATATACCTATGTATCCAGAAATTGAGCTAGAAGGACATAAAGTTGGCCCAGGTGGAGTGACCAGGACTTCAGATCCACAACATATCCATACTGCAGGGATGTTCAGTTCTCACAGAATTCATGGTAACATATTTATTTAAATTGAAAAGAAAGTCTGCTGATGGGTCTGGTAATGGGCTTTGCTGTAAACGTACAAGTCAAATCTGCAGCACCAAGGTTTTAATGAAAATATATTTAGGGGCACTGGGTGGCTCATTTGGTTGAGCGACTGATTCTTGGTTTTGGCTCAGGTCATGATCTCACGTTTCATGGGCTCAAGCCCCACATCAGGCTCTGTGCTGACAGTATGGAGCCTGCTTAGGATTCTCTCTCTGCCCCTCCCCCACCCTCTCTGTCTCTCTCAAAATAAACTTAAAAAGTTTGTAAGAAAATATATTTAAAGCATAAACACAAAATACCATGTGGCAGAAATAACATTGTAATTAATAAACTTATGATACAAAAATTTAGAGTTTTAAAGTAAGCTCCTATAAACAGGTTTTAAATTTTTTTAGTTTAAAAAAATGTAGAAAAGGGGCACCTGGCTGGCTCAGTTGGTGGAGTATGTGACTCTTAATCTTGGGGTCATGGGTTCGAGCCCCATGTTGGGTGTAAAGATTAGTAAAATAAACAAATAAATAACCTTAAAAGAAAGGTAGAAATAAGCAAAAGAATGTTTCAAGGTCTCGGTAGCTCACTGCTAACACTACACTTCCAGAACATTTCAACAGTCAGAATTCTTGTCAGCTTGAAACCAGAAATCAACATAAGCTGGTTTAAGCAGCAAAGGGTTATTAAAGGATATTCAATAGCAACATAATTGTGAGACAGGCTGGAGAAAGAGTCGGAAATTCCACAGCCTTGCAGCATGTCCTAAGGACACAGCAAAGCTGGGTCAGTTAGAATCCTGACATCACTGCCAAACATTACAGACGGAAGCTGATGTTACCAGTAGCATCGATGGTATAGCTCCTTTATGAACTTGCTCCTGCTGCAACTGATGTGATCTCAAGAGTGCATTCTCTGTAGGTCCCAATTCAAAGTGTGAGGTGGTTATAAGCAGAGACTCAGGCTCTCTTGCTGAATCAAAGACCAGGAAAAAAAAAAAGTACCTGATATACTGAGCTCTAACACCTTCTGATGTTGAATAGCGAAAAAACAAAACAAAATCACAAAGATTAATATCCCTAATGCAGAGTTGTGTTTAATTTGAATTACCACTTTTTGTTTCCAAAAAAAAAAAAAAAAAAAAAAAAAAAACCTCTCTGCTGATAATTTCCTTTAATCCACTGTATTATGATGTGTGTGTGGTTTTTAATTCAGTTTCTGATACATATGTTAAAATAAAAATAAAGGTCATTCTTTATTTTCTATTATTTTCTATTTCTTATGCATGAAAAATCCCATTACATGCTTTGTCATCACACGGGGTAATGACTTGGAAAATGTTTTACAATTCTGGCCTGAAACTCCAACAATAGGAAGGAAGGGAGAAATGGAAGAAAAAACGCACACATACCTCTGAAGTCTAACCTGAGTTTTGTTTGTTTCTTGTTTTTCATGGTACAAATTATTAAATTCAGAAAAATGGAGGAACCATATCTTAAAGTTGGTCAAAATGGGCATCATGGTGATACCTAAGACTGGGTAGGATGATGAATCATCTCATATTCCTGCTGGGAAGTGTGCGAATTTTGTAAAAGGACAATTTGGTAATATTGACATAAAAATTTTAAAAATCTCATTTGTTGACATTAGAGAACAGAGATCTGCAAACTTTCTGCAAAAGAGACAGACAGCAAATATTTTAGGGCTCTGTGGGCCATATGGTCTCTTTCACAACTACTCAACTTTGCCATTGTCCCTGAAGAACAGCCATAGACATATAAATCAGTAGGTGTGGCTGTTCCATAAAACTTCATTAACAAAAATATTTGGTCTGAGAGCTATAGTTTGCCAGCCACTGTTAGAAAAGTTTAATAGTAATAATACAGATGAATTGAATAGAAAGAGATGAATATAGAAAAATATATATAATTAATGCAGCAGAGGAAGTTACTGTTGAATAATTTTTTTAAAGTGTCCTAACCAGAAATTTGAAGGAAGAGTCACAAGTGCCCACATCTGGGCCATTAACCTTAAATGACCTTTTGTTTATATCATATTTCTTCATTCTACTGGGCATTTCCTTTAGACAACATTAAAACTGCAGTGTAGTACAGTGGAGCTTGACTGCCTAGGTTCCAAAACTGGCTCTGTGATTTACTAACAAAATGACTTTGGGCAAGACAAAACCCAAAGAAACTAAAACCATGGAACATGTTCACAGGAGAGATGGAAAGCTGAGAAGACTGTGACTGCCTGATCGAGAAGTAAAGGTTGAGTATGTACCACTCCTCGCCCTCCACCTTATGATAATGACAGTATGATGAGTCAGAAATACGCACATGAGTAAATAGTAATTTGGGTTGAAGAAACCCATGTTTTACTTAATTCCACTATGGAGGAAATTCTGGGGAGAAGTTTAGAATTTAAATGGACTTTGAAAGACAGAGAAAGATGGCCATGAACAACAGTACCTAAGTTGTTTATAAGTGCTCCAAAATCAAATATGCTCTAAATCTCTAAGGTGTAGTACAGCTGATTTTTCCTAATAACTTTGTTTAGTCAAAATCCAGGAAGATAATAAATTAAGACACTGCATATCTCCCTTAGTTTCTATTGCTGATATAACAATTATCACAAACTTAGTGACTTAAACAACAGAACTATCGTCTCACAGACCTATAGGTCAGAAGTCTGGTATGGAGATATCTGACTGCACTGAATCAAGGTGTTGGCAGAATGTGTTCCCTGCTGGAGGCTCTGAAGGAGAATCCATTTCCTTCCCACCAGGCCTGCTGGCAGATTTCAGTTTCTTGCCTTTGTGGGACCAAGGTCCCTGTTTTCCTGTTGGTTGTAAACTAAGGGCTGTGCCCAGCTAAAGATGACCATATTCCTTGGTTCATGGCCCCCTTTCTCCAACTTCAAAACCATGAGCAGTGGAACCAGTCCTTGCATACATCTCTCAGATCCACTCCCTTCCCTCCATCTTCCACTTTTAAGGACTCAAGTGATTAGAGTGGGCCCACCTGGATAATCCAGGATATTCTCCTCATCTCAAGGTCCTTAACCTTACTCACATCTGAAAAGACTCTTTTGTCATACAAGGTAACATTATCACATGTTCCAGAAATTAGGAGGTGGACATCTTTGGGGTAGAGTGGGGTTGTTTTCTGCCTAACACAACATCCTATTTGTTTTTCCTAGCCTTCCCAGTGGTATTGATATCTCAAAAATGTCAGACTGCCTTTGAGTACTCTTGGATATCTGTTCCTTCTGATCTTTAAAAAGTCTACATACAAAGGCAGACAATGACATATTTATGGATATATGCTGATCATTTATATGTACAGACTCAAATCTTGTCTTATGAGTAAAACAACTTATTACTAATTATTGTCAAGTTACTGATCTAGAATCTAGAAAGCGCTCTGTAAGCCTTGCTATGTAACCCGAGAGAGTCACTGAGCTTCTTTGGGACAATTTCCTTATCCATAAGATGAGAACCATGGACTTGGAAATTACTAAATTTCTTTCCAGCTCTAAAAATCTAGATCCATGCTCTGAAAAAAAGGTGGGGGGGGGGTGGTGGGAGAGTAATATAGCTTAGATATAAAAATAATGAGAACTTTTCAAAAGCAGTAAGAAAGCATTGATTTCTTTTTTCATTTTTTTTTTTTACACAATACGTATTTTTTGTATTAAATTTTTTTACTGTTTATTTATTTTTGAGAGAGAGAGACAAAGCCTGAGTGGGAGAGGGGCAGAGAGAAAGGGAGATAGAGAATCCAAAGCAGGTTCCAGGCCTGCACTGTCAGCACAGAGCCTGACACAGGGTTTGAACTCACAAATCAATCATGACCTGAAGTCAGATGCTTAACCAATGGAACTACCAAGGTGCCCCAGCAATACATATTTTTTAAAACAAATTTTTAATGTTTATTTATTTTTGAAAGAGAGAGAGAGAGAGAGAGACAGAATGCAAATGGGGGAGGGCAGAGAGAGAGAGGGAGACACAGAATCTGAAGTAGGCTCCAGGCTCTGAGCTGTCTGCACAGAGCCTGACGCAGGGCTTGAACCAACAAACCACAAGATCATGCCCTGACCCAAAGATGGACGCTTAATCAACTGAACAACCCAGGCACCCCTCTACCCAATACATATTTTTTAAAAATATTTATTTATTTTTGAGAAAGTGAGCAAGTGAGAGAGAGAGAACACGAGCATAGGAAGTGCAGAGAGAGAGGGAGAGAGAGCATCCCAGGCAGGCCCCACACTGTCAGTGCAGAGCTCAAACTCCCAAAACATGAGATCATGACCTGAGCTGAAACCAAAGTTGGACACTTAACTGAGCCACCCAGTTAAGTGTGGCTTAACTACCCAATACATATTTTAACGTAATTTCAGCATTTGCTTCCCAAAAGTAACTGAAGGTTACTCATGCTTAGTTTTTGTCAATATAATTCAAATACTTCCCTCTACCACTCCATTTATCTTCTGTACTTTCTCGTATTATTCTTCCCTCATAGCCTAACTTCAGTATTTTTCCCCAAGGATACCAATACATCAAATTTGATCTCTTTTTTTTTAAGATTTTTTTAAGTAATCTGTTCACCCAACATGTAGCTCAAACTCACAACCCCAAGATCAAGAGTGGCATGCTCTATAGACTGAGTCAGCCAGGAGCCTCTACATTTGCTCTTTCTTGCAATATAATGTCACAACAAATCTACATCAATCTATTCCTTCAGTGTGGATTATGCCATTCAGGAATGAGTTCACGTGAAACATTATAGACACCTAAGTCAAAGTAATGTCTGCCTTCAATATGATTTTTCAATTTTGTCATGCCAAATCCCAGTGAAAAGGAAAATATAATTTTACCTATACTGCAATCCAAGCCACTAAAGACACTGAGCTTTAAATATTAGCAAAAGTAAAAATGCAAGTGGATGCATTCAACTTAAAATAATGTTTCTTAACTTGCTTTGTGATGGTGATAACACATAGATGGCAATTTATACAAAAAAAAAAAAGATATTAAATGGCTCAGGCATGCGTGTTCCATTTAGATTAGTCCTACTAGGCGCCTGGGTGGCTTGGTCGGTTAAGCATCCGACTTCAGCTCAGGTCATGATCTCACGGTCCGTGAGTTCGAGCCCCGCGTCGGGCTCTGTGCTGACAGCTCAGAGCCTGGAGCCTGCTTCCGCTTCTGTGTCTCCCTCTCTCTCTGACCCTCCCCCATTCATGCTCTGTCTCTCTCTGTCTCAAAAATAAATAAACGTTAAAAAAAAAAATTTTAGATTAGTCCTACTCTCGCTATTTAAATAAAGTCACCCCACACTGTAAAAATTCAAACATCCTCTTAGGACAGAGTCAGAGGTTGTAGACCTTCCTACCCAAAAAGGTAGCTGCTACTAAAAGGGAGGATGAACCACAGGAGGGGAGAATAGGGGCAGATTAACCACATTTAAAGCCCATATTCTCAGTGGAACAGTAACAGTCTGTTGTGCTATAGCGCTGTTTTGTATAATGCAAATCAGCTCATGTGATTATTAAATAGGGGGGAAATGTTAGAATGACACAGAAGGCGGGTTGGTTCATACTTAATTTTTCCTAGCACTTTATGTCTTGTGCTACCAAGAAACAACAGCTGAATGCAAAGTACGCAGCTGACTCCACCATGATCACGCCAGGCCTGGAGGAAGACAGTACCCAAATGACATTTCATTGTGTGGCATCCCATTCTTCCTTTGGCTTAGCTCAACCCTGTTTTCCATTTTGATAGTGCTTAGTTTGCAGTTCTCTTAGATCTTTGTGCAAAAGCCACAGAGGACATGAATCAGAGCTATCCATCTCTGGCATTGCTACATTTTGTGCAAAGTTTGCAACTGCTTCTCTACCTGCAACCTCTGATGATAACTACTGCCTGCTCGTGTTTCAATCAGTCAGCAGTATCAACTCTTCCACAAACTCATTTTTCAAGCTAACTTCAACTCTTTTAAAAGGTAAATAAGTGGGGCGCCTGGGTGGCGCAGTCGGTTAAGCGTCCGACTTCAGACAGGTCACGATCTCGCGGTCCGTGAGTTCGAGCCCCGCGTCAGGCTCTGGGCTGATGGCTCGGAGCCTGGAGCCTGTTTCCGATTCTGTGTCTCCCTCTCTCTCTGCCCCTCCCCCGTTCATGCTCTGTCTCTCTCTGTCCCAAAAATAAATAAAAAACGTTGAAAAAAAAGAAAAAAAAAAAGAAAAAAAAAAGGTAAATAAGTAACGACGGCTTTTATTTGTTAGGAATTGTCCCTGTTAATGCTGCAGTTCAGTAGTTCCCAAACTTTGCTTCATGTTGCAGTCACCTGGGGAGCTTTTTGGGAGAGGCTGGATGCCCAGACTCTCCCTTTATTCCATTTAATTCGGAATGTCTGGGGGTGGTTCCCGGGCATCAGTTTTCAAAGATCCCCAGGTGATTTCAGTGAGAGCAGTCAGGGAACTATTACTCATCAGGTCAAGTTTTGAGTGGTCCTTCCCAGATCTATGTTTTCCTTAAGCTCTGTTACATTGAGAACTTTTTTTTTCATGTTTATTTACTTTTGTAAGAGACAGCATGCGATTGGGAGAGGGGCAGGAGTGGGGGGAGAGACACAGAATCCCAAGCAGGCTCCAGGCTCTGAGCTGTCAGCACAGAGCCCAGTGCAGGGCTGGAATTCACAAATCATGAGATCATGACCTGAGCAGAAGCTGGATGCTTAACTGACTGAGCCACTCAGGCGCCCCCAGTGAGCTATTTTTTAAAAGGTAGTATTTACAGGAATATAATTATAATATATATATAAATATAATTATAATTTAAAATGTAATGTTTATAGGAATATAATTATAGCACACTGTAACTAAAATGTTTCTATTACTATTTAGGTTTCCAAAATAAAAATAATGTAAAGAATGCATAAAAGCATACATAAGTATTTTATTAACGTATATTATCCTTCATGAAGGCAAATAGTGAACCTCCTGAGATACATTGATTCGCCACTGGACCTTTAAGGTGAAGTGACTGCCATTTTCAGAGTGACCAGTACGTTCTGTAGCCTCACCACTAGCTGGTAAGCAACAAGTGTTACATGTACACAGTTTTACAGACTGGACCATCCACTTTATTACCTAGCAGTCCTGTTTTCCTGGGTCTCCTTACACTTGCCATCCTTTCACTTCACCAAAAACTGTCACAGTGCAGCCCACGATATGCTGTCTGCCCCACTGTCTTTCTTAACCATTATTTCTGAATGATCTTTATTCTGCTTTCCTATTCCTTCTGCTATAAATCAGATATTCACACCTGGATTCTTGTTAGCCTTCTTATCCTTAGTTCCTACCACCACTAAATAAATAATGTCAGATTAATTTTCCTAAAGTGTATTTGTACTTTTTTTCAAGCCCCAGTTTAAGTCTTATGCTGTTCATAAAACCTTCCAAGATTCCGGGGTGCCTGGGTGGCTCAGCCAGTTGAGCATCCAACTTCGCTCGGGGTCATGAACTTGCAGATCTTGAGTTCAAGCCCTGCATTGGGCTCTGTGCTGACAGCACCTTCTCTCCTTCTCTCTCTGTTGCTCCCCCACTTTCTCTCTCTCTCAAAAATAAAGATTAAAAAATTAAAAACAAAAAACAAAAAACCTTCCAAGATTCCAATACATATCCCTCTTCCTCAAGCACTTAAAATGTGCAACCCTTCAGTTTGGCCAATCAGAAAAAAGGGCAGTGAACAAACTATTGTAGGAAAACAAGCTTCGGGACTGAAAGGTTATGTGATGTATATCCTTGAGTAATAATAACTAATATTTATTAAGTGCTTTATTTTATGCCAAGTTTTATAAGAATTACTTTTAGTCCCCCAACAATGTGATGAGGTAAGTAACATCTTCTCAATTTTACAGTTGGGGAAACTGAGGTAAAGTTATGCAATCCACTTGGTTACACAGTATCAAAATCTAGACAGGCTAGTTCCTGGGTCAGTCCTCTTAATCATGATCCTGTACTGCTTCTCAATTAACAAGTCAATTGTATATGATTTTTTTCCCCCATCCCTTAACAAATGGGAGTTTAAAATGTCTGTCTTAATAACTTAGAAGACAAAAAAAGAAATATGGGTAACCCTTTGTAATCTATAGTGTTAAATGAGCTAATACTTTAACATCATTTATCTTTCCTTAAATTTGGAATATTTATTGTTTTTCCATGTACTAATTGTTTCAGGTTTATAATTAAAGCTCTGTACCTATTCAGTTTACTTGTAAGGAGAGACCATGATTTATGTCCTTTTCTGTCTTGGAAAATCCTAGAATGATCTATTCAACATATATTACTAATTAGTTGACACTTTTGGAACTCAGGAATGTAAATCAATAAAAAATAAAAGTAAATAAAAGTTCATATCACATTAGGTTAAAAGTAGTATTTTCCATGGGCCATTCACAGGAAAGTGAAAATTTAGTATCCTCAGATCCTAGTATGAGTCTGATTCTTCAGGTTAACAAAAGAATACAGAATACAAAGGGAGATGAGTTATGTCCTGATTCTGCTTCCAGAGAGACCCATTTTATACACATTGGTTTCTACTAACAAAAAGTAACTCCCAGGATGTCAGATGTCTAGGGATACTGCTTTCTCTTTTTGGTCCTGTTCTTGATTAATCTTATCTGTTGTTCTGGATACAGGCGACTGGATTACTAACAAGAGGGAGGCTCATGATTGGGCTGGGAGATATAAAAAATTTTAGGTTAGCCTTTTTTTTTTTTTTAATGTTTATTTATTTATTTTTGAGAGAGAGAGAGAGAGAGAATGAGTGGGAGGGGAGAGAAGCAGAGAGAGAAGGAGAGAGAAAATCCCAAGCAGGTTCTGCACCATCAGCGCAGAGCCTGATGCAGGGCTTGGGCTCATGAACCGTGAGATCATGACCTGAGCCGAAATCAAGAGTCGGTCGATTAACTGACTAAGCCACCCAGGCGTGCCTATAAGCTAGTCTTAAATGAACTACATATGAAAGCAAAACGTAGTTTTCTCCTTAAGGTTTAGATTCAGGACTAATTGAATAAAACGAGTATCTATTCCAGCATACTTTGGTTGACTCTTTTTAACAGTAATAGAGTATCATTTAAATGAGTAGCACTTTGAGAGGTTTTGATCGAAATTAAAGGTCTCATTGTACACCTTGGTTTTTCAGTTGTCAGAAGTTTATATTTATCCTTTTCCCCTGATGGGACTTAATTTTCCTTCATGAGGTGTTGAACTCTCTGTCCATATAATCCCAAGGTCATCCGGATATAATTCTTTTTTTTTTTTTTTTTGTCTTACTAACTGGACTTTTTATCCATAGGCTTTCTCTCAGCATTTGTGACCCTTATGGACTACAGAAAATACAGCATTTTTAAGACCCGTGTAAAAAAAGTTTCAAACCAAAGTGATGCTACATAAACACTACACATCTGCTATTTATCTGGCATATTAATTTACTGGAAACCACACAGGGTCATAAAGTTGTAATGTATTTATGATAAAATTGTTACTATATAATGTTAATAAACATTTTCAAACATAAGCACTCTAAGAGGTGAAAAACTTACAGATTATTCATTTTAAAAATATAGCAAAATTATTTTTCTTAAATTCTTTACTAATGATACCTCATTTATCACTAATCACCATTCTGTTTTTCATTATTTCAATGTCTAACGTTTGCAAATCGCACAATACCTTCATGTTTTCATGTATGGAAGATACTTTCATTTTCCCCCCTAAAAATAATGGGACACTCATCACCTAATTCCTGACTATCTGGAGTTTCAAACAGGCCAGAATACCTTTCAGTATATAAAATATTAACCATTTGGGAGTGATCTGTAGGTAATTGTGTGGGTATGCCGTAATGAAAACAGATGCTTCACTTTTCAGAAGAAAAAGGCTGAAACTGCAAGTGATTTCAAACCCACAATACTTCAGTTAAGAAATCACAAGCCTAACTAAAACCATTTAGAAATTTTGTAAAAATAGCTTTCGTCGGTATTTTGTATATAGATTCTCTTCTAACCTCAAGTTATAAGTTACAGTAAAATAGTAGTGACGTTTTCTAGTAATATATGGCGATACCCAAAATACCTGTGACAGGATATACGCAAACTCAGATCCAGGTAAGTTGCTGTTACTTGGGCAAGGACGACCGCATAATTCGTTAGCAGAGCCAAGTCTAAAACCCAATCCGGTGCTTATGTGGAAGCCTCTTCCTGAATCTGTCTTTTCGCAAGCAGTGGCAGATCTGCCTTATATTTACTAATTTCACCCTGAGGACACAGAGACCTTGTGGCACGGTAATAGGGAGGCGGTTTTCGGAGGCTCACACATCTTTGTATTCGGTTTCTGAAATAAATTAGTAACAATGCCTTCACGTTGGAGCACTTTTAGAGGGAAATGTAGAATGCGCGAACATGCTTTTTACTGTAGTGTTCTCCAGAGATGTATACTATATGGTCACAACGTGCACAATTTTGTCCTGGGCCACTGAACTTCTAAAATATTAATTTTCGGCCCGTGTGGCAGAAAACTAGGGATCGTTCCAGTTCCCTGCATCTACATTTCATAGGAGAACACATTCATCTCTCTACTTGTGATGAAAACACCTTATTTCGTTTTCTCCCGCCTTCCCTGTCTTCTCGCAACATTCTCCCTCAGTGACTTCTACTACTTGCCTTTCACTCCACTAGAAAACTCGCTCTCCCACATTCTCCCTCCTACCCCACCTTCAAGAAACTTCCTCCTTTCTTCCGCCTGCTGCTCGTTTTTGCCACTCTTGGTTCCTGAGATCGCCGACCGGAAAAACTGCGGAACACACCACGCAGGCGCACTAACTCGCTACCGCTTTGACTCTCAAGTGTGGTTGGCCGGTTTCTTTAAATTTCCGATCCACTTAACCTGCGGGGCTGTAACTCTCGCGATATTTGCTTCCGCCACTCGGCGGGAGCCGCTGCCGGTCCCTGGCGGGCCTTTTTAGCTCCTCTTGTCCCCTTTGCTGCTGTGTTGCTTAGAGCGGCCGGGCCGAGCATCATGACGTCCGCCTTGGAGAACTACATCAACCGTATCCTCGGGCCGGCTGCCACAGCTACCAGCCGGGGCACGGCGAAGCCCGCGTTCGCACTTGGGAGGGCTGGTGCTGGAGAGATCGGGGGTCGGGACCGGCGGGCGGTTGGGATGTCCGGCCCCTGCGCGGCCTGGGCTGCGAGTGAGGGGCTTAAGTACCTGGGACCCGCTAATCCCGCTCCTGGGGCTAGAGCCTGCCGGTCCTGGGGGCCCAGGGCGCCTTTTAATTTTCACCTAAAACCGAAATATTCCTGTCTCTATAGAAACGCCTGTCTCTATAGTAATCAGCCATCTGTTCCTCCACGCTACTTCCCTAGAGGCCTATACGTTCACATTTGGGGAGAAGGGTCTTGTAAATCCTTGAATTTACTTTATTCATTGGCTTTGCTCATTGTTCGACGATACCAGAAACTTTAAAGATGGTGCGCAGATTGAGTTTCTGACCCTTTACCACTTAAAGTCTCAACTTCTTTGTTGATAGAATGACAATAACGCTCGTTGTTGTAATTGCTCTCCACGAAGGGCAAATAACTTCTAAAACCCCATGTGAAGTCTTAATGTACCCTATATAGGTGTTACCATTTTAAAATCTCAGGACAGAAACACTACATTGCTCTCCTGTACAAATTTGGGACAAAAGTGAAATACTAAAGCCTTAATAATGCAAGCGTACTGGCACCTTGTGACACTGATTATAGCTTCTTTTTTGAGTTCCAGAGGCCAGGTCCTAGAATAAAGTGTCTTAACACGTTTGAAAAGAGTCAACGTTGATTAATTTAGCACTGATTGAATTTTCCTTTTAGAGATCAAAGAACAGGTTGAGGAATGGGGGAAATGTCTTGCTCAAAGTCCAACTGGCAACATTCCCCAGTGAAAAAGTACCAAACATCTCAACTGTTTTGAGATGGGAAACAACTGATCACAAACAGAAAGGGATTCTCTTTTTCCTGTTTTAATTGTGTAATTTAATTGAGGAAGTTATAAATACTTAAAGTTATCTTGTGAATGTAGTGGCTGTGTTGAATAATATCTTAATTCCGTCCACGTTTTTCCTACTAATTAAAACCATTTCTTTACCAGATTCTAACATTTTTATTTTCATTCCCTGAAAATGCTTTCCTTGATTCAGTTATCAGGAACTGTTGCAGTTATTACTTCTGATGGGAGAATGATTGTGGTAAGTGTTTAGCATATTCATCCTTTCCTTGTAAGCTTCTTGGTTGTAAAGTTTTAAGTCAAACTTCTGATCTCTAATGCCTAAGCATCACAGTACACCTGCATTGCAGTTTTGTTATGATTCACCTCTTTATCATAAATAGCTGCTGATCCATATTTTCTTCATTAATAAACGGGTGTAATTTATATACAAAGCTTCTAGGAACCAAGATGAATAACAGATTCTGTCCTCGGAGAGCTTCGAGAATAGTCTTCAGACATCTGCCTGTATTTTATATTTATCTTCCTCTAACATTTTTTATTTCCTTCCCCCATTCAATGCTCTGACATCGCCGACATGAATCATAGGCTTTCTTTTGAAATTTTGTGTATGCCTCTTAGAAACTTCTTTATGATGTAGATACTACATATATAGAATAATGAACATTTTAAGGCTTGTATGGTTGTTAATATATTTTTAATATTTGTAGGTTGCATGACCTCTGTTTTCTGTAGGATAAATTATAATTGACTCTTTTATATGATTTTATTTGACCTTTTATCACAGTATCCCCTTTATAATTCCAGAAAATTCTTGGATTCTCTCCTTGATCTGTTTCTTGATCTGAGGAATTTATCTCATGATTTTTGGCTACTTAATTATTTCTTCACTTATAATTCATACATTGTTTAAAAAAAAAGTTTTAAAGCTGCTTTCTCTGTTTTCTTTAAATTTTTTTTTTTAACGTTTATTTATTTTTGAGACAGAGAGAGACAGAGCATGAATGGGGGAGGGTCAGAGAGAGAGGGAGCCACAAATCTGAAACAGGCCCTGGGCTCTGAGCTGTCAGCACAGAGCCCGACGCGGGGCTCGAACTCACAGACTGTGAGATCATGACCGGAGCTGAAGTCAGACGCTCAACCGACTGAGCCACCGAGGCGCCCTCTCTGTTTTCTAATTGTATCTAATTCATGTAATTTAATCTCTTATTTTCCCATTTTGCAGTTGGGTCTTTGTCTTCTTTTTAATCCTTGTGATTTTTCCAAGTGAGTCCCTAAGTGATTTATCAAAGTGTTAAACTTAGCCATTTATTTAAATGTATATCATGTGCCAGGCACTTTATATCTAAATCTTCAATACAACTCTGTAGAAGTATCCCTGAATTCTTGGTTAGGAACCAGGTTCAGAAAAAGTGAGTCACTTTCCCAGAGTCATTGGATAATAAGTGGCAGAACAAAACTGAGATTTAAATTCAATTTGACTCTTTAAAAAAAAGTCCATTTGCCTTGTTTCCTTCTTTAAAAAATTTTTTTAAGTTTATTTATTTATTTTGAGAGAGGCAGAGTCAGCGTGAGTAGGGAGGAGCGGGGATGGAGAGAGAGAGAATCTCACGTGTGCTCCCCACCATCAGCACATTGCCTGATGCCTGCCTCGAACTCACTTAACTGTGAGATCATGACCCGAGCCGAAATCCAGAGTCAAGATGCTTAACCCACTGAGCCACCCAGGTGCCCCTGCCTTGCTTCCTTCTTAACTGACTGAGCCACCCAGGCAGCCCTGCCTTGCTTCCTTCTTAAGAAAACAATCTTTTTGTTTTTTAGGCACCTCATTGTATGTTGTCAATAAGGACAGTTTGAAACATTTTTAGCTCATCTTGACACTTCAAGAAATCTATTGCTATTAAATATTTGCAAATAGTTTTTTTTATTTAAAAAAAAACAATAATACCTCAAGTTTAATTTTTCCTGTTTTTGTTAATGGGATAGCTAAGTTTGAGAAATATTTTAATTTTATAGAAGAAGGAAAGTTAGGGGCACCTGGGTGGCTCAGTTGGTTAAGCTTCCAACTTTGGCGCAGATCATGATCTTACAGCTGGTGGGTTTGAGCCCTGCATGGGCTCTTTGCTGAAAGCTCAGAGCCTAGAGCCTGCTTCAGATTTTGTCTTCCTCTCCCTCTATCCCGCTTGCTCTGACTCTCTTTCTCAAAAAAAAAAATAAATAAATAAACACTAAAAAAGGAGGAAAGTTATTTTAAAAGAGCATTTTGAATACCAAAGTTTAGTAATTTTGTATTTTTTTGACCCCGGCTCACTGGATAGAATGCTTACATGTAAAATGAAGTCAAGAGGCTATGTCTCGGTGTGGTAACAACTATATACTAATTAGTTTAGTAAATACTCCAGATTTTCTTTCTCATCCAAATTCTAGGTTATCGTTTTCTCTTGTTATATTCTGATTTTACATATTTTGATTTTCAAAACATGAAACAGTTTAATAGCTTGAGAGAATTAACCAACCAAAACAACTGTAAGTTGACATTTCTTCAGAAACTTGAAAAGCATCTGAGTGACTGTGTTGTGCTAGATCCATATCTTCCTTTATTCAAAACCAGGATTCTTCCATAAAATTTTCTCTGAATATTTCCTTCAAGTTCTGCTTCTACTAATTACAATCCTATTTGTATTTACCTTACCGGGTTTGAGGAAGATTAAATAAATACATGTGAGGCCCATAGAACACTGGCAGATAGGAAGTACTCCTTAAGCGTTAGCTGTCACCACCAGTCGAAGTTTGTATATATTTATGGGACTGATTTGAATCTCTGAAGAATGGTAAATTCTATTTGCTCGTTCATAGTAGTATAATATAGTAGTTCAGTGGCATGGCCCTGAAGGTAGCTTTTTGTGGTTCAACTCCTAACTCTGCTGCTTTCTACCCATGAAACCTTGAGAGATGACTTAACCTCTCTGTGCCTCAATGTTTCTTCTCTAAAGTGGGAATAACTATGGTATGTACCTCAAAGGATTAAAATTATTTGAGATACTGTGTACAGTGTGTTTAGCACAGGCCTCCTACTAGTATGTAGAACGAAGTGATACTGTTCTGTTACCAGCTATGGTTGCTGTGTATATGCTTCTTCTTCTTGTATATTTATATAGTTTTCCCTTGTATTTTATTTGTAATAGTCTATGTCTAATGTTAGCTCCTACACTACATGGGCTTTTAGACTACTTCCTTATTGGTACATGGGTGTTCTTTGTAACTCTGGACAACTCTGCACTCTAGTCACATGTGTGGTGTGGTTTTTCCTGTCTTAAAAAACCCAGAGGTAAGTTTTGTGCCCCAGGGTACTGTTGGTTATAAAGAAGTGTTCTATTTTCAGTGGACTTCTATTTAAAATGAATACTTCTGTTAGTGTCCCTGGAACTAAAATTTTTGTGTCATTTAATGTCTATATTCAGGTAAACTAGAATATTTATCTTTTTCTTTTGAATGTTTTCTTTACAGGGAACACTGAAAGGTTTTGACCAGACCATTAATTTGATTCTGGATGAAAGCCATGAACGAGTATTCAGCTCTTCACAGGGAGTAGAACAGGTGGTGCTAGGGCTATACATCGTAAGAGGTGACAATGTGTAAGTAACATAGGTCTTCTTTTTAAGGGCAGGTCAAATCTGCTATAGGTGTACTACCTTGCTGTATGGAAAAGAGGTTTTTATCTACTGAGATTGGTCATATTTATGATAGTTAAGTGGCCTAGATAGGATCCAGAAAGGGCCCTGCCTTACACTGAATACTTCATTAGAGAGCCTTCTTAAAGTGTTCTTCCAAAATAATCCTAATTTTAGAGAAATATAAATATACTTCTAGGGTCCAAGGCTAGGGTTTGAAATGCCTTTGAAACCTCTTGTGTGAACAGTTTTAAATAATTCATGCTCTATAACTGATGAATTTATGAGTAAGTACTTATCCATTATTTTTTTCTTTAAATATTTTAGTACAATAAGATGCCCCATGTTTATGCTGTAGCATCAGTTAACTGAAAATACACTTTAGTGGTAGCAATTTAAGAAAATCTGCAACAGTATAAAGCAATACTGTGCAGTAGAACTTGTGGCAGTGATGGAAATGTAGGTCTGCATTGTCCACTGTCCTAAGGTACTAGTCAGGTGTGGCCATTGAGTACTTGAAAACTGGTGTGATGGGAATTGAATTTTAAATTTTACCTCATTTAATTACTTTTAATAGTCACATGTGGCTAGTAGCTATTGTATTAGTGTAGTTATAGAGGCTATAAGATTGTTGAATCCATTTTCTAGTGAATATAGAATTAAAACATGGTTGGAAGGAAGCAAAAGATATATTACACATTATTTTGGAAGACAAATAGGGTATCGAATATAGACAATAGGATATAGATGAGGGAATACTTTATTCATTTAAATTATCTTAAGAAAATCACCTTTGGATGGATAAATTATTTGATCTTTAATCAAAATTGGGGAGTTTACAAAATATTCTAAAGAGGTGACTTTTAGGTGTGAAGTTATAAAATGAGCTATAAAATACGAGAGAAAGGCAGAGTATTTGGTGGGGACCAGGTTCCCTGATGAGAATAATAATGATTATTTTATATTGGATCTCTGCCTAATAATTGATTTTAAGAAGCTTTCTCCTACTTCGATTTTAAAAAAAAATTAAAAATAAAACTTTTGGACTTCATTTTTTAAAAAATTTAAACTTTGGTTTAGACTCAGTGGTGTGCTAGAGCCAGCTTGATTGGCTCATGGAGGCAGATTGTTATATTTTCAGGAATTTTGCAAGCTGGTTGATGTCTTGGTGGTAGCTTGAAATTGACCATAGTGGGAGTATTTGCACTATGGATGTGAGTAAACACTGCAGGTCTGCCTCCCTCTTTTCCTTTGGAGAGCCAGTTTTAAAACCTGTACCAGTACTCCACTGTCTTCCTTAAGGATTTCAAATGATACTAAAATTTTTAAGGTGGAATTGAGATCTTTGATTTGTTTTATATTGAGAAAACAATATTTATTTTAACCAGAGTTTGGTACTTCTCATTTAGAGCTGAAGGCTATGTAGAGTTTAAAGCAAAATTGGGCAAATTCTCTATTACTTGTATTCACTAATAGATGCTACTCTTATTAAAGCCAAACTAATTTAAACAACGAATTTTTTTGTGGAATAATGTTTCATATATGTCCTGTGGTCTGGATATAACAACAACTGTATCCAGATGGAGAGCCGTGGCTTGGTGCTTAGCATGGTATTAACGTTTTCATTGTAGATGTTATGGTAGTGATTCCTTGAATCAAGGAAAGTTTTGCTGGCTTTAACCCTAGCCAATCACATCAAAAAATCATGTGTTAAGTTACCTGAGTACCGTTGCTATTATCTTTGTGTCTTTTTTTTTTTTTTTTAATGTTTGTTTATTTTTTAGAGAGAGAGAGACCGAGCACGAGTGGGGAAAGGGCAGAGAGAGGGAGACACACAATCTGAAGCAGGCTCCAAGCTCTGAGCTGTCAGCACATAGCCTGACGTGAGGCTTAAACTCACAGACTGTGAGATTATGACCTGAGCTGAAGTTGGACACTTAACTGACTGAGCCACTGAGGCTTCCCAAGAACTGTACATTTTGGTCTTGGATTTAAATTGAGTAAACTGAGAAATCTTGAAACAGAAATTAATGGGTATTACGTATACTCTGATGGATTTAGTTCATTAAAGTTACTCAAAGAATAGACACTTATTTGCTTATTTAGTAGTGATTTTGTGATCAACCCTAACACAGTCCCTGGGTTGAGTTGAAATCATAGGATTGGAAGTTTTGGGATTTTGATTTTTTTTTTTAATGTTTATTTTTGAGAGAGAGCAAGAGAGATAAAGCATGAGTGGGGGAGGGACAGAGAGAGAGAGACAATGAATCCAAAGCAGGCTCCAGGCTCTGAGCTGTCAGCACAGAGCCTGATGTGGGGCTTGAATTCACGAGGTGTGAAATCATGACCTGAGCCTAAGTCGGATGCTTAACCGACTGAGCTACCCAGTTGCCCCAGTTTTAGGGTTTTGTACCTTATCTATCTGATATGTGCCTTTTTTCTTTGAAGACTCATGATCCAATCACACTGTATACAATCTGTCTTAATAATTGGTTCCTACAATAATGTTGCCTTCAAATTACTTCTTGAGTTTTGTGACTTAAATTGCAATTCACTACTTCATGAAAACGGTATTTGCTTGTCACCTTAAGTAGTTTTTACTGTGTCCTTTCAGTTTTATTTACAAGTGAGATTATTTTAACTGATTTTTTTTCTCCTTAAATAACTACAGTGCAGTCATTGGAGAAATTGATGAAGAGACAGATTCTGCGCTTGATTTGGGGAATATTCGAGCAGAACCTCTAAACTCTGTAGCACACTGAGGAAAAACTACATACATTGGACATCTGTAAATCTTTGTATAGAAACTGATTATTCTGAGGATGATGTATGTAATTTTTATGAATGTGTAATTGTGGACTTTTGACTCCATATATTGATTCATTGTAGTATGATATGTAAATTAAAATATTTCTACATTTCCTTGAAAATTTTTTATTTTTTTTATTTATTTATTTTTTTGCCTAAATCAGGTTTGGTAGCTTAGTTTTATTTTTCTCTTAAATAGTATGAAAATCTAATGTGTACTGTGAGAACTTTTGGAAAAAATATTTTGATATTTTAATATTTATAGAAAACTAGTTAAAAAGAGATATTTGTGTGTTATGTTAAATCAAGCATCCGAATACCATCAATGGTGCAAGATACACGCGTTTCCAATTTTTAAGAAAGTCACAGAAAGGTAAGTCATGTGTCATGTTGTCTGAACCATCCCCATTTATCACACTGCCCTGGTGGTTCATTGTTCTCTAGCATTTTAGAAGCCTGGGTAAAAAATGTGTTTGGTTAAGGAAAGGAAAAATGCTAACAAAGTTGATATTATCTGAAAAAAGAATGATTCCGTATAGTCTTAAAAGCCATCTTAGTTTTAATCTTAAAAATTGGAGAATTTTTAGTATTAACAGTTTTTTGTTGTTTATAAATGTGAGTAAATAAACCTTATGTTTGTATTGAGGCAGTGCTCGCTATTATTGTCAAGAACTTCCATGACTCCTTGGTTCCATAAACCTATTTTCAAAAGAAGTAAACCTGGTTTCTCAGAGCAATAATCAACAGAATAGGTTGACTGTTTGAGTGAATCAATTAAGTAGATAATGTCCCTCATCTACAAATGGGCTGTTTTCTAAAACCCCTTGTACAGTTGACTGGACTTTTTAAAAAAATATATTTATTTTTTAGAGAGAGTGCACAAGCAGGAGGGACAGAGAAAGAATGAGACAGAGGATCCAAAGCAGGCTCCATGCTGACAGCAGCGAGCCCAGTGTTGGGCTCAAACTCAAGAACTGTGAGATCGTGACCTGAGCTGAAGTTGGGCACTCAACCAGCTGAGCCATCCAGGCACCCCAGTTGACTGTGGACTTTTTAAAGAATTCATAGAAACAATGCTAAAATACTGTTGAGATCTCTGACTGGTCCACAGAAATTCTAATCAGTTCCCTGAGGGCCAGAGTCTGTAACTTTGTGGTGAGTAGAAAATAGAAAAATATTTACATTCTTGTAATTCAAACAAAAAATTAAAATAGTTTTTCTTTTTTAAAAAATGAAAGTGTTTAAGGGTTGGCAAGTGTCACGGTTGGCATTTTTGTAAAAATGCAGAAAGCAAATATTTTAAGCTTTGAGGGCCATATGGTCTCCGTCACAACTCCTCAATTCTGTTCTGTCATGAAAACAACCATAGGTAATACATAAATGAAGAGTTGTGGCTGTATTCCAGTAAACTTCATTTATAATAACAGGTAGCAGGCTGGATTTGGCCTGTAGGCCATAGTTTGCTGACCCTTGGCTGAAAATAATACAAGCTCAATAAGAAAAGATGAGGGCTAATTTGTTTAAAATCTGAAAAGAGCTTCTGGAATAGATCCTTTTAGAGTTTAGAGGTAGATTTCATTTGTACTTTTAATATTTAACTCTCTACTTGCCAGATATGATAGTTTTTTGGTGCAAAAAGAAAACATTTTTGAGAGGAAAGTATCTTCACTCTTTCACAGAAACAAGACTTATAAGGAGATCTGTTGAGATAGTTTTCTTTACTGGTCGTCAAGGCACCGTCACCCAGCATATCTTGGTTGATGTTCTGATCTGCCTCAGGATTAGAGGAAGTTTAGCTAGTATTGGCTATCATAAGTATTTTGCTTTTAGGGGTGCCTGAGTGGCTCAGTTAAGCGTCTGATTCTTGATTTCGGCTCCAGTCATGATCTCACAGTTCATGTGTTCAAGCCCCACCTCAGGCACTGTGCTGACAGCGCAGAACCTGCTTGGGATTGTCTCTCTCCCTCTCTCTCTGTGCCCATTCCCCCGAGTGTGTCCACAAGCTCACTCTCTCTTGAATAAATAAAACTTAAAAAAACATTTTGCTTTTGTAGTATAAAGTTTTATAATTAATAAAATGAAAATAATGCAAAGTGAGTAAAACAGGTAATTTAATTAGGAACTATAAACCAAATGTGCTATTTAAGTAAATGATGGTATTTTAAATGGGTAAACTATTTCCAAAAATCAAATAAGGAATACAGATATTCATTTGCTAAGTGAAATGTATTCTAACAGTACAAATGAAGTCCAAGTCAGATACTTTGTCAACATACTTGATATAATACAAACCACACACAAAGTAGTAAACAAATCCTAGTCCCCCCCACCCTCCCTCACAGTAATGAGGGATGTCAAAAAAAATCATTCCCCAAATATGACTTGGATATTTTTGTAAATAGTAGGGAAAGCAAACCAAATGAAATGCACACCAAATGATATAAGCAATTCTTGGGGTGCCTGGGTGGCTCAGTCCGACTTCGGCTCAGGTCATGATCTCATGGCTCGTGATTTTGAAACCTGTGTTGGGCTCTGTGCTGACAGCTCAGAGCCTGGAGCCTGCCTCAGATTCTCTGTCTCCTCTCTAAGCCCCTCCCCTGTTCATGCTGTCTCTCCTTCAAAATAAATAAACCTTAAAAAAAATTTATTTTTAAGAACAAAACAAAAAAATGGTATAAGCAATTCTTTATTTCTGGGTGCACATGGTAGGGTTTCTTTTGTGCTCTTAACCAGTTCAATTTGGATTTTTTTTCTTTTTTTTTTTTTGCATGAGCATTGTAAAGGAACCACAACCATGAGTGGCAACTTGATTCTTACGCAGTGTCAAGTGTTTATGTTTTTTAATGAGACTTTTATTTTGCAATCACTAAAGAGCCTCAAATAAATTTTAACCAATAATTAGCTCTGCTCTGTGATTCTGGCACTATCTAAGTCCAGCTTAATGAATCAAATAAATTTGTCTTGGCAAGATATTTCACTAAACTTTTTTGTAAAGGGCAATTAACTGCAAAAGGACTTAATTTGTTTCTTTTTAACTGAAAAACCAGCTAAAGCAATAGTTTAGAACACTGCTTTTAGGCTAATGTACTTTGCTAAATCAAATGGCCTTACATGCTGACAGTTTTAGCTTCAATATTACAAATCTTGATACCAGAAGAATAAGAGATAAAGATAAGCTTTATTAATATATGCTTTACTTAAATATATTGTTTAACACCTTTGTAAAATCATTCAGAATTTTTAACCTGATGTGAGATATGATAAAAACTTTTAAGTAGTATTTAATAATAAATGTAGGCTCTCCATGTCAACATATTTCTCAGACATGTAACAAAGGATTCACCACGTGGATGAGCAAGTATAATGTCTTCACAATGGCATGTCAACCTGCTTGGGTACCACCCAGAATTATAGAGCAATCTTTAACTGGCCATACAGTGTAATTTGGGCCTTCACCTTCAAAATTTAGTAGGTTAAGTGCATATCATGTGTTGGGCATGATGCTAAATGCTTACAACAGTGACCATTTTACACATGGGTAATTTGATGCTCAGCAGGGTTAAGTGCCTTATGAGAGGTCACACTTATGAGTAACAGGGCTTGAATTTGATCAGGTCTTCGTATTTTTATAAACTGCCTATGAGTAGAAAGTGTAATATCAAATTCCTGAGGCCTGACTGAAAGAAATATTTAGATGATCTAAGGCAATTTGCAAAGCTGTGTTATGGGTCATTTTCAAATTACCTGAATTGCTTTAAATATTATCAGGTCCCACTCACTGATACGGTTCAGTAGATCTGAAATGATGCAAAAAGTAATAATAAATAGCTAACTAAGTAAGGAAAGTGTGGTAGAATTATTAAAAGACCTATTATATGCCTTGATGAGTCCCTAATTATGCTTCAAAATCCTTACCTTTAAGACATGGATAACAATATGGATCTTTGGGCATTGTGACAAATAAAATTAGATTCCCTTTACAAAATTTGATTTGATTTATGGGATTTTACAGTAAACAGCTTATTCTAGGTATTCAAAGGCCAAACTGGAAATGGCGGTCTTGCACCTTCAGTTTTCAGAGTCCCACTGGCTACCATATCTCTATGTAAGGGACTGGAGTATTTATATTATGATGATTTAAGGTGAAGTGGAAGGTATGTGTAGTAAGTTTATATTATTTAACAAATATACAGTATAAATAAATTTGTTTTATGGCAATCATATACACTTGATTGATGGGGTTTAAATGAAAACATAAGTTTTTCACATAAACTAGGATATCCATTCTGAACTTGTGTAGTTATATACCTCAGTTTATAAATTTATTCATTTTAATATTCTTGTTTACTGATTTGGCATTTTGTTTTGTTTTGTTTTTTTACCTTGGGCTGTTATTCTCAGTTTTTAAGTCATTGTCAAATTTGGTAAAAATTCTGTTTATATTTAAGACTGAAAAACAATGTTGACAAGTGAGAACTCTCCACTCAAGTTGATACTGATCCATTAAACAACACAGTGTTCCCATTCAGCCAGCTACCAATTTGTTTAATTATAAGATATTTAGTCTTTTTTCTCCATCTTGCTTATAGGGACTATTTATGTGAAATTTGGTCAAATGCTTTGCTGTGATCTTCATTTCTCTTTTAGCAGAGAAACTATGTGACATGGGCATATTCAGTCTTCGTGAATCAACGCTGCCTCCTAGTGATCAGTGCTTCCTTTTCTATTTTTCCACAAACTGAAAAATATTCAGTACTTTGGAATTTTATCAGAGACATTTGTAAAGCCATTAAGGCACACTAGGTACCATGCTTTAAACTGTGGATATACCAGGGAATGACATTAACAAGTTTTTGTCCTTGTGAAGCTTGTTAGCACCTCAACCAGATCATCTTGACTCAAAGGTTTACTATCCAAGGTCATGAGTTATTTTGTTAAATTCCTTCAGTACCTTAGGAAGTCACTTACAGGGCTTATACTCATTTAAAGCAACTAGAAACTGTCTTTTTAAGTGGTTCTAATTTTTTTCATGTTTTAAGATTGCAGAGTCTCTGTAGTTGTGTAACAGTAAGAATAAAGGCAAAAGAGGACTTCAGCAGCCATTTTCTCTCCTTAGTTAACAGAATACCATCTGCTGCCCACGATCTTTATTTGGTGAATGGAGGAGTTGAGAATATTCTGCAAGACATCTTTCAGATCTTAGGTGCAGCATTAAAAATTTTTAAACCTCCACTTTCTGTATTGATTTTTTTTGTTACACCTTTTACTTCCATCTTTTGTGTACATGTTTCTTTTTTAAACATCCTTTTATCTTCTAGATGTATTACTTGCCAGAAGTGGCACAGGTAAAGTATTGCTACAACTAAGATCCAACTCCCATCCTATTATTTCTACCCCAGTGTTCTTTCAAATATATGGCTTCTCTTTTCTCATTAGGGTAATTTTCAATTATACTGTAAACCTTTGGTTTTTGTTTTCTTTTCCCTGTATACTGTCTTCAAAATACCAAATAATGAAAATGGTACCAAATTGTTTCATTTGAAATATATTAAAAGGAAAAGAATTCAGGAGCAGGGGTATGGGGGGGGCATATCTCTGGGGGATACATAACTTAATTCATGTGTGAAAAACGTGTGCGTGTGTATGTGTGTATTGGGGAGCAGGTGAAAATAACGTTCTGTTTGATGTCTTAAAATATGCACAATATATCTTTTGTTTCACTTAATTTGTCTTATACCAGGAAAATCATAGATTATAATAAATTGCACTCTACAAAGGGTAAGTTTGTAAGCTGATACAAGTTGCCAGAAAGCACTGCATTATGGCTTATATAACATTTTAAAAATAATGATGTTAATGACATAATAGCTAAAAAGGTTTTAATTTTTCTTAAAAGTTAAAATTTTATTTCAAAAAGTATTTAGAGATCTCAGCCTGACTTGGGTAAACTCTACTGTAATTATGTAGAAAAGGACCAGAGACACTGAAGATAAGTAGGAGGTGTAATTTTTAGGGATTTTTAAATTAGAGTCAGGTGAGGCCAGTGTAGTATGTCAGTGAAGGGAATCAGACTTAGCTTTTGTAGCAAATTAATCTTCCCATGTCTTAGATGCTCTAATAAAAATGGGACAACCCTCCTTGAGTTGTTAAATGAAGATTAAGATAGTAAACACTTAGAACACTGCCTGGAACAAAGTAATGTGTCAATGTTAATAACACCTAACATACATCCTAATATTGAATGAAGGACTTTGTCTATTGTGAGGTAGGAAAAGTACTCAAAAGTAAGAGCATTTCCTGATAAAGCTCTTTGATGGAAAAAATACTAGTAAGATTCTGTACAGAGCTGTAAGTTAATGAAGTAAAAGTATCTTTCCCTTAAAGGTGATAAGTTTTGATCACCACTTTTTTTAAATGCTGGAGGTAGCGAAAGTACAGAGAAAAGCAATTAAAGTCAACATGATTAGAAGTCCTAGAAAGATTAGATCTCTCTAGCATGAAAAGATAGATGGGAAATGGAAATGTGTTAGAAGTCTGAAATTAAGAATGATAAGAACTTGCACAGTTAATTTTGTATATTAAAACTATCTTACAAAGATTGGACGTTTATCTTCTAATAAACCGTTTAGGGCAAATAAAATTCTACATTAAAGAATGAATAATAAACCCAAGCAATTTGTCAATACAACTTTACTTCCTGAGAATGTGCTATATGAGAATCTTCACTGAAAGATGACAAAGTGATTATTTGAGGGCAATACATAAATGTGCCCGATGTATGGCAGAGTTTGCAAATGCTTCCATGTGCAGAGATGTGGGAGAGCACGGAGGAGAATTCATGGAAACAGATTTGTGCTGGGTCCTTAGGGATAGTAAGGCTTTGCATAATGGTTGAGACAGCTTTCAGCATTGGTAGACACAAAGGCCAGAATGAGCAAGATGTGTAATAATTCCTTGAGTAATAAGGAATAGACTGATGTATCTGCAGGAAAAGCTCCAATCCTGCACACTCCAAAGAAAGGACTTGGCCTGACCCTCTGTCTTATGGGGAGGTAACCTCGGAGTCCTTGGAATATCCTTCCTGATAAGAGCTTTCATATACCTGAAGTCCTGGGCCATGCTGGTTTCAGTTTAACTTAAGGGGGTGGGAGCTGCATATCTATCTATCTATCTATCTATCTATCTCAACAGTGTTCACTGAACTCCTGATAAAAACCCCGAACGCCAAGGCTTGGGTGAGCTGCTCAGATTAGCAACACTTGGCACATGTCGTCAGACGCTGTTGGGAAAATTAGGGGCTATCTGCAACTCCACTGGGAGAGGACTATTGGAAGCTTGTAACTGGTTGGGGTTTTTTTGTTTGTTTGTTTGTTTTTTGGGTTTTTTTTGTGTTTTTTTTGTTTTGTTTTGTTTTGTTTTTTATTTCACCCTAAGTATCTTTTTCATTTGCTGATCTTAATCTGAGAAGGCAATCAAATACTCTATAGTCTTAAGGCCACAGCTGAGATCTGCCCTCAAACCCTTATGGCAAAAACAAGGTATTGATTACTACTTTAACTATCAAACACATTAGAACAAACACATTCTAGGCCTAATTAGGCTTCTCAGAAAATAATAAAACCAAAGCAGTTAAAATCTGACTTCTTGAAGTAGATCTTTTTTTTTTTTTTTTAATTTTTAATGTTTATTTTTGAGAGAGACAGAGTGAGAGTGGGGGAGGAAGAGAGAGAGGGAAAGACAGAATTCAAAGCAGGCTCCAGGCTCTGAGCTGTCAGCACAGAGCCTGACCGCGGGGCTCAAACCCACGGACCACGAGATCATGACCTGAGCTTAAATTGGACACTTAACCCACTGAGTCACCCAGGCATCCCTTGAGGTGGATCTTAACTGGATCCTGTCTCTTGCTACTATGGGTGTACCCATGGGGAGAGGAATTGGTTTGAAAGCCTGGTAGGCTTGGAGTTAAGTTATGGGGCTGAATGTATTACCTAAGGGATCTTGGGCCAATTAATCAAGCTCCCTAAACCACAATTTTGTAATTAATAAAAAGAAAATGACAGCATGACAACTTTGCAGAGCAATTATGATTATTATACAGAGAACATACATCAAGCACATAATGTCCTGTCTAGCCCAGAGTCAAACACTGAATGAATGTTAGTTCCATTTCTCTTCATTTCCTTATTTAAAAGGTAATAAATGAATCTATAAAAATCCTACCTGCTAGTAAGTCTTCTTCAGAACTTTCATCCATAACTAAAAAATAAAATGAATTTGAATCAGCAAAAGGAAAATAATATTATTAATATAATACTTTTATGCTTTTCCACAAAGTATCCCTTTGGAACACCCCCTGGAGAATATTCCAGAATGAGTATTAAGTATACTATTGGTAGGTAGTTGATACATTAAAATCTTCCCCACTATCACAATCATTAGATGCAAAGGGCAATGTAATTTATCAAAATTTGATACAGGTATAGTTATAATCGTAACCTAAACCTAACAAATCAACACAAAATGGCATCATGAATGGAATTTGGTACTACAACTGAACAACAAATTTAAGTAGCACAATTTTTCTAGATCTCTTCCATTGGGGGCAGTCAGGTGACAGCATACTTTGCTAATTCTTTAGTTCAAAGAGGAGATGTAGGTAGAAACTGTTCAGTTTAGCATGAAGAACCCATTATAAGGTCTAGAGGGACTATACTATGCAATGTTAGAAAACAGGTAAGAGACAATGATCCTTGCATAAACTTTCCAGTAGCCAGAGGAGAGGAGTACAAAATAGACAAGTGTATTTATTTCCTGTTCCCTGAGAGATGGCAGTAACTCATTTAATCCTAGCCACTTTATGTACCCTGCAAACATATCTACTTCTCTCTTGAAAGAATAAATGAAAAAGGTCTGAACTACTTGGAGTTTATACTTATTAACTCCAAGATGAACCACTGAGCAGGTGGTGGCAATTTTCCAGAGTGGATCCTGCCGGATATGTAATTAATAATTTACATCAACACAGTCAAGCTCCCAGAGTGTGACATTAGGTATCCCTCTCTCTAGTGGGAGAACTCTCGTTTATAACATGTAAGCCAAAACAGTGCCATCTTTTAAAAGTACTTTTCATGACAGAAAAACTAGTAGAAATTAAGCCATATTGTGTGATACAGGCTGTTTTCAGATTTGTCCCTCAAGGGAAAAGGATCAATGAGGAGCCTTTGAAACAGCATTTATATTCTGTATTGACTCTGTTTCCAATAAGGAGATGGTTGTGGAAAAGTCTATGATTCTAGTTTTAAGTGGTGACCACTTGAGATTCTCTCTTTTAGTGCTAGAGAATCTGGACTCTCATACAGTAAGATGGTCCAAAGAGTGATGTCATTTTCTTATGACAAGCCCTATGTCAAAGGACAAGAAAAATCTTTTTCATTAGCTTGGCATTTTTGTTTTCTAACCATTTAAAAGCCATCCACTGACCCTTCTATTACAGTATGTTATAGCATGGTTTAGCTGCCTAGAAAATCAAATATAAAGATCAAAGTAAGACAATATAGATATTACCCTCAAAAGCATATGGAAACACACAAAGCAAATAATCTTCAATGTATACTGAGGTAAGAAAAATACTTTCCCCAATAATAAGGAGAAATACTAATACAACTAAAACAATTATCTGTTGAGTGAATAAATGAATGGATGAAAACAATGTTTTCCTTAGAAAAGATTATAACCATGGAAATTAATTCTGCTCTAACGTGAGTACCTTGAAGATGAGAACTACATCTATTTCATGTTTGTATTTCTGATCTGAAGTAAAATGCCAGATTCATAGAATGTCTAACGAACTTAGACCAAACTAAGATGGCTTCACACAGTTTATTAAATCTGCATTGCACAAGTCACCACATCTAAGGGTACAACTTACATCATAGCATTTTTGTTTTTGTGACACATTTTTGTACTTCTATTGAAACTTTAAGTCCAGAGATGGGCTGGATGTATATTTATTATACAACTACAAATCTGGCTGATGGTAATAAAATATCTTGTTCTAACAAAATTAGTAAATGTTACCAAGTAAATGTTTATGTCCCCCCAAAAGTCCTATGTTCAGATTCTAATTCCAATGTGATGGTATTTGGAGAAGGGGGCCTTTAGGAGGTAATTAAGTCACAGGAACCCTCATGAATGGGATTAGTGCCTCTTAGAAGCCAGAGATGGTCTTTCAGCCATCTGAGGACACAGAAAGTCAACAGAGAGGGCCCTCACCAAGAACCAGATCATGCTAGCACTCTAATCTCATACTTCCAGCCTCCAGAATTGTGGGTAATAAATATTTGTTGTTTAAGCAACCTAATCTATAGTAATTTGTTATACCAACTTGAATAGATTAAGACAGTGAAACATGATAATTAGCCAACAAATGGAAGAAAAATGTTTTGTTCTAATGGGAACAACTCATTCTCTTCAACCTATTAAAGAGAAAGGTTAATAGATTGTTAACGTAACAACATATAAAAGAACTTGTGATCCTCAATAAGGAATTGCTTTTCCAACTTCCATACTGATCTGCAAAAGTAAATTAAAAATATAACCTGAAATTTCTTATTGCTTTGTGTTTATTTACAGTCCCAGTTTAAATACACAGGTACTTTTATTATGAATAAGTTGCTATCATTTCTTATAAATGATTATTACTTATCATTTATTATAAATAATTATTACTTAATTTATTAGAAATAACTTGTAAAAATAATAAATCCATTTTATAACAAATCCAGTTTGTAACTGTATAGAAACAAATAACAATTATTTTCTAATTTATACAAAGGTACCATATGTATTTAATGAACTTAGTAAACTTTTGAAACTACATTTCTCTTCATACAAAAAATGTTACACTATGATTTCAGAATCTCCCAATTAACATCTTAATTTTAAATTGTAGAATTTTAAGGGGCGCCTGGGTGGCTCAGTCGGTTAAGTGTCTGACTTCGGCTCAGGTCATGATCTCACAGTTCGTGGGTTTGAGCCTCGCGAGGGGCTCTGTGCTGACAGCTCAGAGCCTGGAGCCTGCTTTGGATTCTGTGTCTCCCTCTCTATCTGCCCCTCCCCCACTCACGGTCTGTCTCTCTCTCTCAAAAGTAAATAAACATTTTTTAAAAATTGTAGAATTTTAAGAAAGGAAAACAATAAAACTTACACACTGATTTTTAAATAGCTCTTTTATTATCAAAACTGTCATAATCCTACTTTCTGTATATTTGGCAGGACCACCAAGAGAAAATTCATTATCAGAAGTTTTAACTAGATAGCTATGTTTGGATACAGAATATTTGGATCTCCCTTATTATTTTTTCTGGAAAATCACATGGTGACTATTATATAGAAAGAAGTCATAAATAACATTGCTATTTTAATACTGATATAATGTACCACCTGTACTACATAATACTCATATTTATAACAGAACAGAAGCTTATAACTACAAATAATTATATAAAATTGGTATATAATTTTTATATACTTCAAATTTCTGAGCTATACTAACTTTATATTAGCATTTCAGTAAAAAAATTATCATTGAGTAGTCCTGAATTGAGGGCAGTACATTTCATTAAATTAACCAGAAGTTGCATGATATGATGGGAAGATTTTAAAGTTCTGAAGATTAGCTCTTCTCCCAGTTTGGACACATAACTATTTTTTCTTGGTCAAGTACTTTCTCTTAGGCTCCACTGTCTTCTCTAAGATGTGAATCTTGCCTGACTTTCCTAATCCCTAAGTGTTGTTGTGGGGCTTTAATGATGTGAGATAGTGAAGCAACAGAAGAAATTGCTCATTAACTTAGTTACTATCCTATTCTGGATCCTTAAATAAATTCCACTGTCTGTTTTCTTTTTTTTTTTTTTAATGTTTATTTATTTCTGAGACAGAGAGAGACAGAGCATGAATGGCGGAGGAGCAGAGAGAGAGAGGGAGACACAGAATCCAAAGCAGGCTCCAGGCTCTGAGCTGTCAGCACAGAGCCTGACGCGGGGCTCGAACTCACGGACCGTGAGATCGATACCTGAGCCGAAGTCGGACACCTAACCGACTGAGCCACCCAGGCGCCCCCCACTGTCTGTTTTCATATAGTTGCTACAGTTTCCAAGTTCTGCAGTTTTCATAAAATATTTTAAATCCCAATATTACTTACTAGGTGGCTTATTCCTTGTGGCTTGTAATTTCATGACTTGCTCCCAGCTACTGCATCATTTGTAACTAAAGTTACATATATTATAAGTCATTAGATAACACATTTGTGATTGCATATAAAAATTTTAGGGTCTCTATTAACAGTGGCTAATCATGCTAATGGGAGACAGCTAACAGAGGTCAAGTCTGATTTAGAATACTGTTCCCACTCTATCCACAAACATTCCAAACCAACTGATCTTAGTGAGAATAATGCTCAATTTCCATGTTGATCCCCAATTGTTTTAGAAGATGAACATTAACCTTTATATTTGGATTGTCATATATGGATGGGTTTGAATGAACTTTCCCTGAGAGACTTAGGTTCCCTAGATTGAGAGAAGTCTGCTGAACCTTGAAAATTATGATAGCGTCTCCTAAAACTAAGGTACAGATACAAGCCACATAGGAGGTTTTCATTACTATATCAAACTTAGGACTTGAGTAGTTGACCTTAGTAGTTGGAATTGAAAGTAAGTGGTCCCCCACTGCTCTGGAGGAAGATGACATAGGAATTTTCACAATCTGACACAGGCAGCTACATCAGACATAGGTCTTCGGAGACCATCTAGGAGCAAAGAAAGGAGACTGATCCCTTTTTGCAATACTCTTTGAATTTGCTGGCTTAAGCTGGTCCCTATTAGCACTCCTTGGATTTACACACTAAGTGTCCCACTTTCCTCATCCTAGTCCCAGCCCTGATTTCTTGGCAAGAACAACAAAGGGCTCAAAAGGGAACCTAGCAGAGAGTCTGGGTGATGATCTGGGCTCCACATAAAATTCCAACTGACATGAGGGAATGCTTCGGAAACAATGCCTGAGCACTTCAGTGTGCACTAAAAGAGCTGTACTCTAAGACTCCAAGTGCAGTTCAGTACTAAAAATCTGGGCCAGCACTTATGAATTAACCTTTCCCTACTAATTTGAATTTTCATAATGATCAAGTATTGATTCTCATATATATTTGGGGATGTTTCTAGACTTTCTCTTCTATTCCATTCATTTGTCCACCTATTCTTCTGTCAGTAAAACAATATTTTAATTAGTGGAAATTTATAAATATCTTTATCTTTTTCCAAAACTTTTCTTAATATCATCATAATGGTATATGAGAATAGCATCACAAATGATTCTAATTTTTAAAATCTTGATATTTGATTTGGTTTATAGAAAATTACTAAAATAATAAGAGAAAAGTTTACATATTTTAGATTAATGAGTGTTTTTGTTCAAGAACATGGAGGACCTCTCCACTCCAAAGGTTTTTCTAAGATGCCTTTAGTAAAGCATACAGTTTATATCTCTCTACCTACCTACATACCTATGATTAAAACAACTATGTTGATTAAAACTACTAAGAGATCTACACACCTATCACAACAGCCCAAACCTAGAAGACTGACAATATCAGATGCTGGTGAAGATATGGAACAAAAGAAACTCTCAGTCATTGCTAGTGGGAAGACAAAATGGTACACCCATTTTGGAAGACAGTTTGTCAGTTTCTCACAAAACTAAACATATTCTTAGCAGACAATCCAGCAATCACACCCCTTGGTATTTACCTAAAGGAGCTGAAAATTTATGGCCACAAAAAATCTTGCACATGAACATTTATAGCAGCTTTATCTATAATTGCCAAAACTTGGGAGCAACCAAAATTTCCTTCAGGAGGTGAACGGATACTGTGATACATCCTGACAATAGAATATTGTTTAATGCTAGAAAGAAATGCACTGGGGTTCCTTGATGGCTCAGTCAGCTGAGCATCTGACTCTTGATTTTGGCTCAGGTCATGATTCCAGGGTCGTGGGAGTGAGCCCTTCATTAGGGCTTTCTTTTAAGGGATTCTTTCTTTTAAGTTTCTTTCTTTCTCCCTCTCCCCCTCTCCCCCACTCGCTCGCACTCTCTCAAAAAAGAAAAGAAAAGAAAAGATAAAAAGAAAAAAAGAAATGCACTACCGAGTCATGACAAGGCATAGAGGAAACTTAAATGCATGTTATTAAGTGAAAGAAGCCAATGTGAAAAGGCTACATACTATATGATTCCAGCCATCCTGGAAAAGGCAAAACTATGGAGACAGGAAAAAGAGGTTGTCAAGGGCTGGAGGGAGTGTGGAATGAATGGGCGGCGAACATACAAGACCAAGAGTAAATGTAACCTATGGATTTGGGGTGATTATGATGTGTCAATGTAGGTTCATCCTTGGTAACCAGTGTAGTTTCAGTGAGTGATATTGATAGTGTGGGAGGCAGTGCATTTGTGACAGAGGCATATGAGAAATGTAACTTCTGCTCAATTTTGTTGTGAACCCCAAAGTGCTCTAAAATATAAAGTCTATTTTAAAAACATGATTTTATCAAAAGTATTTTTAGTTCACAAGTTCCTACAAGAGTTTTTTTCTCTCATTACAGACTTATCTATAATATGCTAATATTTGATAATTTAAAATGAGTAGGCGTGCCCAGGTGGCTTAGTCAGTAGAGCATCCGACTTCTGCTCAGGTCATGATCTCAGTCTGTGAGTTCAAGCCTCACATCAGGCTCTGTGCTGACACCTCAGAGCCTGAAGCCTGCTTTGGATTCTGTGTCTCCCTCTCTCTCTGCCCGTCCCCTGCTCATGCTCTGTCTCTTGCTCTCAAAAACAAACATTTTAAAAAATTAAAAAAATAAATAAAATGTATATATTAAAAAAGGACATGGTGGTTTATGTACTTTCTATTACTATTTAAGCTTAGTTAAACCTCTTTAAAATTGTCAATAATGTGTCCTATAATGCATTATGAAAAGATCAGGATCCAGCTAAAAGTTTTTAGTTCTGTTGTTGATGTTAAAATTTTGATAAATGGCTGACAGACACACAGTGTCTTGGATCCTATGTGAGGTTACAATTTTTTTTTAATGTTTATTTATTTTTGAGAGAGAGAGCATATGCATGCAAGGAGGGGGAGGGGCAGAGAGAGAGGAGAGAGAATCCCAAGAAGGCTTCACAAGCAGAGCCCCAAGTGGAGCTCGATCCACCAACCCTGAGATCATGACCTGAGCCAAAATCAAGAGCCCAATGTTTAACCAACTGAGCCACACAGGTCCCCCCTGAAGTTACTGGGGGTTTTTTGTTTTGTTTTAATTTTTAACGTTTATTCATTTTTGAGAGACAGGGAGAGACAGAGTATGAGCGGGGAAGAGGCAGAGAGAGACACACACAGAATCTGAAGCAGGCTCCAGGCTCTGAGCTGTCAGCACAGAGCCCGATGCCAGGCTCGAACTCACAAACTGCGAGATCATGACCCGAGCTGAAGTTGGACGCTCAACCAACTGAGCCACCCAGGTGCCCCCTGAAGTTACTGTTTTAAGTGCTACTATGTCCCAGCTGCTAAGGAAACTTCGAAGGGGAAACAATGCCTCACAGGGGATGCAGATAGTGTCCATCTACTCCGGGGGGTGGAGTCAGGGCAGACACGCAGTCTTTTCCCAGAATGTCTCCACTTCTTCCTGGCCGCGCCCCATTGGCCTCCTGTCACACTGTCCCTATTACCTGCTCTTTTATGACTTGTAGGTGAGGCTATTGATCCCTATCAAAAGGCTACAGGGCACTTTCCTCATGTTCCCCACACAGCACCCTGTGGATTTCCTGAGCTCTGTTAGTGGGACTCAGGCTCGTCACCATTCATGCCCATGGCCCTGCAGTCTCTTCTCTGGGTGGAGGATGTGATGTGTCACTAACCCTTCCTTTCCAAGGAAGAACACAACCTATTTCATTGTCTAGGGGAGTGGGTTGAGGATCGCCTAAAGGAATCCTGATGCTCTCCTAGTTTCCTGTTTCTTTCTGCCACCTGATCCCCACCCCACCCCCCAGAAGCATGAGGTCACAGAAGCAGTTCCTGCAGCGGCGACCCACAGCATCAATGCTCTGTTCCTTATAACCTCGTACTTCCAGGGAAAGGAACAAAGCTAAACCCTTTGAAACTAAACCTAACTGTAAGGCAGCAGCTCTGAGCAAGTGCATTTGTTCTAGCCACAGGCACACAGTGAGCAGGTGCTGAACTAGACCTTCTGTGTCATTTGCTAGATATGGTTGTACTTACAGCAGTGGTTGGGGAGGTGTTCAGGAGGGCACTACAGCCTGTGGACAGTAATGGTAATAGCCTGTGGCATTGTGGTTTGCACCCAGAAAACTTCCCCTGGCACCTTGCATTTGTTTTTCTTCTACTTACTGATTCTAATGGCCGAAGCTTCCTTCCTGAAGCTGATTCCACTCCCACATCTGGAAGGTAGTGGGGATTATAATTTGGGAGCCCATGCAGCAACCCCCGTCCCTGCCATGGTTTCAGAGTGTGACAGCACATGTGCCCAAGGTGAAACCTATGAAGAAAAAGGGAAGTACCCTGTCCAGATGAAAAGAAAAAAAGGCATTTCGTCATCTCTCCTCCCCTCCTCTTCCAGCTCTGCCTCACTCAATAAAACCTTACCTTTAAACTTTATCCCTGATGCCAAGTAAGTTTCATGAATTTGATCATAGAGATGGCACTGTCAAGATTTAAAGAAATTTCTCCTCACACAACTTTAGAGAAATGTTAACATCATCAACTCTCTGTCTGCAAATAGCTTAATTACAAGCAAAATGTTTTTGTGTTAAGGATTTTCATTTTAAAATTTATTATTCAAAACAAATCCTTCATATAAATCTGTTTCATGTGTTTCTCTCCTCCTCCTCTTATAAAATATGACAAGATGGCCAAAGAAGAAATTGGCTTCTGTCACTGTGGTTTCTGGTCTTCCATTTTTTTTTTCAGTATAGTCAAATCTTTTTTTTCAGCCAACTTTTGATTCCAGTGGATCTTAACACACTGAAAGACTTTTGGGGTGCCTGGGGGACTCAGTTAAGCATCCGATTTAGGTTCAGGTCATGATCTCACATTTCGTGGGTTTGAGCCTCGCATCGGGCTCTGTGCTGATAGCTCAGAGCCCAGAGCCTGCCTCGAATTCTGTGTTTCCCTCTCTCTCTCTCTCTCTCTCTCTCTGTCCCTCCCCTCTCTCTCTCTCTCTCTCTCTCTCTCTCTCTGTCAAAAAATAAATAAATACAAAAAAAATAATTTAAAAAACACTGAAATACCTTGGAAAAATATTGGTAGTGTATTTTATGAAGCATACATACTTTTATACTTTAAACTAGTAATCTCAGTGTAGAAGTATGTCTCCAACGGACATAATCCCAAAGAAGAAAACATGGATAGCAAGAGAAGCTTTTTAGCCTCTGGGGGGGGGGGGGGGACAAAATCAAAAACGTAATACTTCACAGTAAGGGAATATCTGAATCATTTAGCCAATCAATACAATTTATATCAAAGATCCATGATTCCAAGGATGCTAAAGTGTAGTATAACCATAGGATAAAGGAGAAAAGATCTGCCTCATGAGAACGATCTTGGGAAGTGTTTAGTGTATCATCCTTATATTACATTGAAGGAACTGAAGCTATAGTTAAGGACCTTGAAAATTCTTCTGCATTTGAGGGGCTAGGTAGACTTTTGATTCTACCATATCTTTTCCACTGTGCTACTGAAACATCAATGGAAATAGTAAATATATATAGGAAGTGTAGAAGTTGGCAAATTTTTCTCTTGTAATGATTGTAGAAGGCAGAAAAATAACTTAAACATCTTAATAGTAACTTGTTGATTAAGTACTTACATTTTCTCAAGACTTAATACTCAGAAGTCAGAAGGAGGCAAAGAAATTAATATTAGAATACATATGAAAGAGTAAATACACAGATGGACAATAGCCAGATCGTATATGAAAACAGTACTCTGCAGCAATCATCCCAGAATGGTCAAAACCTTGTCAATAACTGCCAGTTTCCCAGTGTTTCACTGCTCCCTCCTTCTGCTTCCAACTCAGCACCAACCAGAGAAAGCCAAATATGCTCTTCAAATTAATCACATAAAATGCAACATTTCTAATTAACCAATCTCTAGCTTCCCCATGCCAACCACCCCCAATCACAGCATACTTGAAGTCTTCCATTGTTTTCAATATTAGAGCTTTCTCATTTTCCTACTTTCCTTTGAGTCTCCGTCAAATGTAAGTGATGATGGCTGACTCCCTTACTATAATCTCTGAATGAATAGCTTCTATTTATTCTCATTTGGGTTATCTTTATTTCCACAGTTTCCTTAGACCACCCGGCAAGACTTGATTTACATCACCTATCACTGCAGATCCTGATTTCAGCTGGGTGCAGTTCCCTTGGAGACTTCTTGTGCCTTGCTTTTAGTGGCTTGTTGAATCCCTGCTAACACAGAAAGTCACCACTGGGTCTGAATTATGCTCAACTTCATGTTGAGTTCCTGGGCTATTTATTCTCAGCTTGGTAATAAACTAAGATGAATGTTTTGGTTTCCTAGTTCATATCAAGGTTATGTTTATACTACACTGTAGTCTATTAAGTGTACAATAGCATGTGTCTAAAGATATAATGCACATACCTTAATTAAAAATACTTTCTTACTAAAAAATCCTAACCATTATCTGGGCGTTCAGCGAGTCATAATCTTTTTGCTGGTGGAGGGTCTTGCCTCAGTGCTGACGACTGCTGACTGACTAGGGTGGAGGTTGCTGAAGGCTGGGATGGCAATGGCACTTTCTTAAAATAATGCAGTGAAGTTTGCCACATCGATGGACTTTGCAAATGATTTCTCTGTAGCATGTGATACCGTTTCATAGCATTTTACCCACAGTAGAACTTCTTTTAAAATTAGAATCAATCCTTTCAAAACATGCTGCTGCTTTATCAACTAAGTTTACACCATGTTCTAAATCCTTTGTTGTCATTTCAGCAATCTTCATAGCATCTTCACCAGGGGTAAATTTCATCTCAAAGACTCACTTTCTTTGCTCATCCATAAGAAGCAACAACTCATCCATTAAAGCATTATCATGAGATTACAGCAATTCAGTCATATCTTCAGGCTCCACTTCTCATTCTAGTTCTCTTGCTGTTTCTATCATATCGGCAGTTACTTCCTTCACTAAAGTGTTGAACCCTTCCCTTCCAAGTCATCCATGAGGGTTGGAATCAACTTCTTCCAAACTTCTCTTAATGTTGGTATTTTGTCTTCTTCCTATGAATCACGAATGTTCTAATGGCATCGAAAATGATGAATCTTTTCTAGAAGGTTTTCAATTTACTTTGCTCAGACGCATGAGATGAATCACTACGTATGGCAGCTCTAGCCTCACAAAAGTGTACAAAAATGTATTTCTTAAATAATAAGACTTGGAAGTCAAAATTACTCCTTGATCCATGGGCTGCAGAATGGATGCTATGGTAGCATGAAAACAGGCACTATTCTCCTTGCACATTTCCATGAGAACTCTTGGATGACTGGGTGCATTTTCAAAGAGCAGTCATATCTTGACGGAATCTTTTTGTCTGAGCAGTAGGTGTCAACAGTGGGCTTATAATTTTGAGTAAACCGTGTGGTAAAGAAATGTTCTGGCTTTGTTATTCCATGTATAGAGCACAGGAGGAGTAGACATAGTATATTTCTTAGGGGCCCTAAAATTTTTGGAATGGTAAGTGAGCAATGGCTTCCTCTTAAAGTCACCAGCATTAGCCCAGAACAAGAAAGTCAGCCTGGCTTTGAAGTTTTGAAGCCAGGCATTGACTTCTTCTCTCTAGCTATGAACATACTAGATGGCATCTTCTTCCAATACAAGGCTGTTCTTTCTACATTGAAAATCTGTTTTTTAGTATAGCCACCTTCATGAATCATCCTAATTATTATTAATTATTATTAGCTAGATCTTCAGGAGAACTTGCTGGAGCTTCTACATCAGCACTTGCTGCTTCACCTTGCACTTTTATGTTATGCAAATGGCTTCTTGCTCTAAACCTCATGGCGACCTCTGCTGGCTTCAAACTTACCTTCTGCAGCTTCCTCACCTTTCTCAGCCTTCATAGAATCGAAGAGAGATAGGGCCTTGCTCTGGATTAGGCTTTGACTTAAAGGAACGTTGTGTCTGGTGATGTCTCCAGACCGCCAAAATTTTCCCCACATCAGCAGTAAGGCTGTTTTGTTTTCTTAATTCATATTAAGTTAACTTGATTAACACTTTCAATTTCCTTCAAGGACTTTTCCTTTGCATTCACAACTTGGTTAACTATTTAGCACAAGAGGCCTAGCTTTTGGCCTATTTCAGCTTTCACCATCCCTTCCTCACTAAGTATAATCATTTCTGCCTCTGATTTAAAGTGACTGACTTGGGACTCTTCCTTTCACTTGAACACTTAAGAGTCCATTATACAGTTATTAATTGTTCTAATGCCAATGCTGTTGTGTCTCTGAGAATAAGGAGGCCTGAGGAGAGGGAGAGAGAAGGGGAACAGGAGGTTTGGTGGAGTGGTCAAAATACATGTTTATCGATTAAGTTTGCTGTCTGATGTGGGTGTGGCTTGTGGCACAAGCCAGTTATAATAGTAACATCAAAAATTACTGATCGCATCACCATAACAAATATAATAATAATGAAAAAGTTTGAAATATGAAAATTACCAAAATGTGACACAGAAACATGAAGTAGGCAAACTGCAGGAAAAATGGTGCTGACAGACTTGTTTGATGCAGGGTTACCACAAACCTTCTAGTTGCAAAAAAATATTTCCAAAGTGCAATGAAGCAAAGTGCAATAAAATGAGGTATGCCTGTATTTGGCAACTGAATATTTCCTATCACCAGACATTTTACAAGTGGTGAGGATTTACTATGAACCAAAAGTTCAAGGTCTCACAGATCTTGCAATCCAAAAGGCAAGGGGGAGAGGAATAGATACTAAAACATTGTAAGTGACAGAATGGCCAGGCAGCCAGAGAAGACTTCATTGATGTCCCATATGAGGTAAGGAAGCGTCCCAGCAGACAACTCAAGGAAGAGTCTTCCAGGGAAGAACCCTGAAGCTACACCGTGATGGATGTGTTGGAGGTAGGACATGGAACACAGTGAAAACTATGTAGTAGGTATTGTTTTTAAAAAGAAAAATGTAAAACTGTAAATTCCCTTTGAGGAAAAAAAAAAAGTCAAGCAGATTTTAAAAGACTACAAAACATGCCAAAAATGAACAGATATTTTGTTTGGGTGATGACACTATGGGTGATTCATTTTCTTATTTTCTTTTCTGTAATACCCAAATTTTCATGATATGTATTATTGCAGTATTTCTCAAAAATTAAAAAAAAAGGTTTTGTTAGTGAAAGTACTTGTAAATAGGAGAGAATTTCCATTTACACAGGATTATTTATCATTTCTTCCTCTATAGCTGCAACTTCCTCTATTTTTATACATGTTATTTCTTCGTTTTTGCTTTATTTAAATGCTCTATTGCATACCTAACACAATATATTGCAAAGCTTCCTCTTATGAATATCCCATTCAAACCTATGACTAAAAAGATTTTTTTCTGCCTATAAGCTGAACACAAATTGTATCCTTTCAACTGACAGTTCATGATATAGATGTTTGTCTTTTGAAACTTCTTCACATCTTCTAAGGCGAAAACTGCTCTGTTTAACAAACTTTTCTTCAAATGCTGTGACAGTTCATTTAGTTGTTCTTTCAAAATGATTTTCTAATTCAAGGCAGCAGCAAAGGATTTGTAGAAATGAGGTTACATGTCTAGAAAACAAGTAATATTTGTAATGTCTTCATTTATGTTCAGATATTTTCATTCCCAAGTATATTTCTTAAAGTCTATGCCTCAGCTACAAAACAATTATAATTTATATACTATAATTATAATATTTCTTTATTTCATGGTCATTTTTTAAAATGCATAATTAAATGACCCCATTTGAATCTGACAGAAATACAAACTTTAAAGTTCACCATCTTTTGCAATGTCTTTTGGCAATTTTCTTGACCTAATATTTCCATTATGCTTCAAGACATAAAGATTAACATTTCACTAAAAACTGTAACATGTATTGCCATTGATAAAAGGATGTGGGGGGAGGGGTGTTTTTAATTGTGTAGCCTCAGGAGATACTCAAAATATAAGAGTGGTATTTCTAAGTTTCTACTGCTTTATTTCCCTAAAGAAATGAAGTGTAAATCACAGAAATTCCTTACTTCTTACAGCTATGTGAACATTATAAAAAAGATAGAGAGAGGGTAGGAGAGGAGCACATTAGGATGAAGAACAAGGGTCCAAAGAAACAAAATTTCTTGAGTGTGTGACATTAAGTTATAAGGAAAATTCAGGGAAATTCTCTCACCTAGAGGCAGTAGGACCACGCACTGCTCGAAGTATCATAACTTAGATACTTTAGATTTGAGGCGATGAAGAAAGAGTGTTTGAATAGTTGTGACAGTAATGGGACCACCTATTGCCATCAGGTTCCCTCTCTGCCTTAAGTTTTCTTTTATTTTTCTTCTTTTTTATACTATAGGTAAAGGGAAGGGGAGGAGTGTGGCTATTGGTGAATACAGAGAATAACTAAAAATTTTTATGTCATCTGATTAAAAAAAGTCAAAGTATGACATATCGACCAATAAAACAAAAACCAATAAGAAAAAAAAACAAAAAAATCCCAAAACTATGTATGTTTGTTGTTTTTTTAAAATAAGAACCAAAAATCATTTTCATAGATGCACGGTATTTTCAATTCTTCACAAATACTGTTACCTAATTTTAAGTTTTATGGAGATATTATATTAACAATTTTCAAATGTATTTACCTGATGCATTTTTAGAATAAAATTTAAAATTTACTAATAGCTTTATATTTATTTAAAAATTTGTTTTTTATAACTAGTCATCATTATTACAACTAGTCACATTTTGTTTTTTTATAACTAGACTACGAATAAAAATTATCTTAATCATTCAGTTTCTCTTTACATTTTTAGCCAACACATCAGAATATTTTAATTACAAATTTTCTTAAGAACAGTTTTTAAAAATATTTAATATTTCAAAATAGGAGAACTTCTATTTCAAATTTAAATGTTATTTGATAAGGCTGTATCCCTTCCTAAAAAGCAAACAAATGAAAACCATTAAGGAAAACTTCTTGTTCAGTTTGTATCTTCTTACCTTCCTTCAGTTCTTCTGTATCAAATGTAGTGTCCAAGATTGTATCTTTAGAGTTAGATACCTGTTTAACTTTCTTCCCCTTTCCATAATTGGCAATTAATTGATAATATCTATCAACAAAGAGAAAATATATATAAATTCCAGAATTCACAAATAGTCAATTAAATTCATAATATATAATCACCAAATCAAAACTTTAGACATTAGCTAATGCCTTCTTAAATATGCTACACATTCACTGCTGACCTGAAGCCTCCTTTTAAGCCAACTCCATTAACAGACACCATTTTTATTTCTCGTACTCCCATTCTCTGTTTCTTCTTTACTTCCTGCTCTCAAAATAAACCATAAGCAAGGTATAAAAAGTAGCTTTAGGTTATAGTTGGTGTGTTAGTTTGCTAGCGCTGCTGTAACAAAATACCACAGACTTGGTGGTATTTACATTACTGTGTCATAGTTTTGGAAGCTGGAAGTCCAAGATCAAGGTTGGTTTCTACTGAGGGCTGTAAGGGGAAGATCTGTTCCAGACTTCTCTCCTTGGCTAACAGATGACTGTGCCCTTGCTAAAAGTTGCCCCTCTGACAGCAAGCACCATTCTTGTCTCTATGTCTTAATGTCCTTTTCTTATAAGAACTCTAGTCAAACTGGATTAAGACCCACCCTACAGCACAATAATTTTAATTTAACATTTCTTTAAAAGCCCTCTCTCCAAATACAATCATCCAGATTGTGAGATACTAGGGGTTAGGACATGATTTGTGGGGGGTGGGGGGGGGCAGTAGAGGTAGGACACAATTCAACTCATCAGACTTGGGCTTAACAGTAAATTGACAAAGTGAAGACAATTAATTCAGGGACTGACTGAAACATATCCAGTAGGTAATAAATCTTTTCTCCATGCCTGAAAAGAGCCGACCTAGTTATTCATTAATAGACATATGGTTTCACAATTTCAGTGAAATGAATGTGCCAATGTGAGTTAAAGCCAATTGTAAAATAAATAGCTAAATATAATTCTCTCATTTGACAGTCTCGCTTAGTTTTTTTTTAAAAAAACTATATGAAAAGCATACTCTATGCTTCTACTTTTACTAAGCCATAGATGTGCACCAAGAAGAGAGCTAACTAGTGATACCAATAAGCAGAAGCCATGTGCTAAATACCGTAGATAGGCAACAACTATTTAAACAACAAAAGTCACAATTACAGAGAGCTTAGTTCCCACTGAAAAAGAGGAATAAAAGCAGAAAAGAGGACAGGGAGAATTCGATTGCAACTTAGAAGTTATTTGCAATTTTTATTGAATGCTCATAGTTCCCACATCCTAAAGGTAATTGCTTCATCATTAGGAAATTACCTCTCTTCCCTTTTACCTCTCTGAAAAAAAAGAAATGATGTAATGCTTAGAATTTTAAATAGTGAACATATTAAAATAAAATTGAGAGGATAATATTCCATGGTCAACATGCTTCTATTTATTCTGAAATTAATGATGGAGTAAACTACAAAAAGAATGTTCTGCAAAACCATTTGGGGGAGATGAATGAAGATGGTAAGATTTCCTTCCCATCGAACTAGCCAATAAGAGCTTCACAAGATTTACAGATGCAAAAAAGTTATTTTAGATATATAAGTATTGTTTTTAGACTAATGTATATTTTAAACATATATATATATCCTAATTGCATTTACCCAAACTTTTTAAATGATGAGGAAAATTCCCTATTTAAAAGTAACAGGAATTCTTTTTATAAAAAAGAAGAATCCTTTCATAGAATAGATATTCATCAGTAATTTTTCTCTTTATTTAAATTTTTCTACATATGGTTTGCTTAAACCAAGGTAAAACATGGTACACATGTCCAATATTGCAAAGAAAGTATTATATTCAAGTATGGTTCATATATGTAATTTCATATATTTACTTTCTAAAGTTCAATTTAGACTTTAAAAATAAACATCTGAATAAATATTTATATATATAATATGTAATATACATATAAATATACATATAATATACATATAAATAATATATATGTATAATATACATCTTTGTATGTATGTATATAATATACATATATATACATATATATGTATATGTGTATAATATACATATTATATTATATATATTATTATATATTTATATATATTATATATAATATAATTACTTCTTATATACTTATATATATTATATATATAAATATATATTAATTATATATATTTATATATTTAATATATATTAATATATATTAATATATATTTATATATATTATATATATATAAATTATATATATATTTACTTCTCTTTCTCCTTTTTCCACTACTCCTAAGATGCTCATATGGAATTAATGGTTAAATGTATTACTAAAATGTGAATAGGTGGAAGAAAAATAAGAAAACAGTAAACTAGAAAAAAATGTCTATGTAAAATTAAAATTTTACCTTAAAATGAAATTATAAGGAAAATATCCTGTATATTGTTTAATTTCATTAGCTATAAAGTAAATTTCTGTTCATTGCATCTTACTTCCTCATTGACTTTTTTTTTTTTTTTTAATGTTATTTTAGAGAGAAGGAGAGAGAAAGTGTGTGATCTGGGGAGAGGGGCACAAGGAGAGAGAGAGAATACATAGCAGGCTCCATGCTCAGCACACAGCCAGACACAGGGCTTGAGCCCACAAGTCTGGGATAACGACCTGAGCTGAAATCAAGAGTCGGACACTCAATTGACTGAGCAACCCAGGTGCCCCTCTCATTGACTATTAAAATTTAGAAATGCATATTCATACATGATAAGTTTTGTCTTTTATTTATTTATTTAATATGAAATTTATCGTCAAATTGGTTTCCATACAACACAGTGCTCATCCCAACAGGTGCCCTCCTCAATACCCATCACCCACCCACCCTTCCCTCCCACCCCCCATCAACCCTCAGTTTGTTCTCAGTTTTTAAGAGTCTGTTATGTTTTGGCTCCATCCCTTTCTAAACTTTTTTTTTTCCTCCCCCTCGCCCATGGTCTTCTGTTAAGTTTCTCAGGATCCACATAAGAGTGAAAACATATAGTATCTGTCTTCCTCTTTAGGACTTATTTCACTTAGCATAACACTCTCCAGTTCCATCCATGTTGCTACAAAAGGCCAGATTTCATTCTTTCTCGTTCCCAAGTAGTATTCCATTGTGTATATAAACCACAATTTCTCTATCCATTCATCAGTTGATGGACATTTAGGCTCTTTCCATAATTTGGCTATTGTTGAGAGTGCTGCTATTAACATTGGGGTACAAGTGCCCCTATGCATCAGCACTCCTGTATCCCTTGGGGAAATTCCTAGCAGTGCTATTTCTGGGTCATAGGGTAGATCTTTTTTTAATTTTTTGAGGAACCCCCACACTGTTTTCCAGAGCGGCTGCCCAATTTGCATTCCCACCAACAGTGCAAGAGGGTTCCTGTTTCTCCACATCCTCACCAGCATCTATAGTCTCCTGATTTGCTCATTTTAGCCACCCTGACTGGCGTGAGGTGGTATCTGAGTGTGGTTTTGATTTATATTTCCCTGATGAGGAGCGACATTGAGCATCTTGTCATGTGCCTGTTGGCCATCTGGATGTCTTCTATAGAGAAGTGTCTATCCATGTTTTCTGCCCATTTCTTCACTGGATTATTTGTTTTTCGAGTGTGGAGTTTGGTGAGTTCTTTATAGATTTTGGCTACTAGCCCTTTGTCAGATATGTCATTTGCAAATATCTTTTCCCATTCCATTGGTTGCCTTTTAGTTTTGTTGATTGTTTCCTTTGCAGTGCAGAAGCTCTTTTTCTTCATGAGGTCCCAATAGTTCATTTTTGCATTTACTTCCCTTGCCTTTGGGGATGTGTCAAGTAAGAAATTGCGGCCCCTGAAGTCAGAGAGGTCTTTTCCTGCTTTCTCCTCTAGGGTTTTGATGGTTTCCTGTCTCACATTCAGGTCCTTTATCCATTTTGAGTTTGTTTTTATGAATGGTTTAAGAAAGTGGTCTAGGTTCATCCTTCTGCATGTTGCTGTCCAGTTCTCCCAGCACCATTTGTTAAAGAGACTGTCTTTTTTCCACTGGATATTCTTTCCTGCTTTGTCAAAGATTAATTGGCCATACGTTTGTGGGTCTAATTCTGGGGTTTCTATTCTATTCTATTGGACTATGTGTCTGTTTTTGTGCCAATACAATGCTGTCTTGATGATTACAGCTTTAGAGGCTAAAGCCTCTAAGGCTGATTACAGCTAGTAGAGGCTAAAGTCTGGGATTGTGATGCCCCCTGCTTTGGTCTTCTTCTTCAAAATTACTTTGGCTATTTGGGATCTTTTGTGGTTCCATACAAATTTTAGGATTGCTTGTTCTAGCTTCTAGAAGAATGCTGGTGCATTTTGATTGGGATTGCATTGAATGTGTAGATAGCTTTGGGTAGTATTGACATTTTAACAATATTTATTCTTACAATCCATGAGCATGGAATGTTTTTCCATGTCTTTATATCTTCTTCAATTTCCTTCATCAGCTTTCTATAGTTTTCAGCATACAGATCTTTTATATCTTTGGTTAGATTTATTCCTAGGTATTTTATGCTTCTTGGTGCAATTGTGAATGGGATCAGTTTCTTTATTTGTCTTTCTGTTGCTTCCTCATTAGTGTATAAGAATGCAACTGATTTCTGTACATTGATTTTGTATCCTACAACTTTGCTGAATTCATGTATCAGTTCTAGGAGACTTTTGGTGAAGTCTATCAGGTTTTCCATGTATAATATCCTGTCATCTGCAAAAAGTGAAACCTTGACTTCATTTTTGCCAATTTTGATGCCTTTGATTTCCTTTTGTTGTCTGATTGCTGATGCTAGAACTTCCAACACTATGTTCAACAACAGTGGTGAGAGTGGACATCCCTGTCGTGTTCCTGATCTCAAGGGGAAAGCTCTCAGTTTTTCCCCATTGAGGATGATATTAGCTGTGGGCTTTTCATAAATGGCTTTTATGATGTTTAAGTATGTTCCTTCTATCCCGACTCTCTCGAGGGTTTTTATTAAGAAAGAGTGCTGAATTTTGTCAAATGCTTTTTCCACATCAATTGACAGGATCATATGGTTCTTTTCTTTTCTTTTATTAATGTGATGTATCACACTGATTGATTTGCAAATGTTGAACCAGTCCTGCAGCCCAGGAATGAATCCCAGTTGATCATGGTGAATAATTCTTTTTATATGCTGTTGAATTCGACTTGCTAGTATCTTATTGAGAATTTTTGCATCCATATTAATCAGGGATATTGGCCTGTAGTTCTTTTTTTTTTTTTTTGCTGGGTCTCTGTCTGGTTTAGGATCAAATCGTAAATCAAGTAATGCTGGCTTCATAGAATGAATCTGGATTTTTCCTTCCCTTTCTATTTTTTGGAACAGCTTGAGAAGGATAAGTATTGTCTCTGCTTTAAATGTCTGGTAGAATTCCCCAGGGAAGCCATCTGGTCCTGGACTCTGATTGTTGGGAGATTCTTAATAACTGATTCAATGTCTTTGTTGGTTATGGGTCTGTTCAAGTTTTCTATTTCTTCCTGTTTGAATTTGGGAAATGTGTGGGTGCTTAAGAATTTGTCCATTTCTTCCAGGCTGTCCAGTTTGTTGATATATACTCTTTCAATGTATTCCCAGATAATTGCTTGTTTTTCTGAGGGACTGGTTGTAATCATTCCATTTTTAATTCATGATTTTATCTATTTGGGTCATCTCCCTTTTCTTTTTGAGAAGCCTGGCTAGAGGCTTATCAATTTTATTTATGTTTTCAAAAAACCAACTCTTGGTTTCATTGATCTGCTCTACAGTGTTTTTAGATTCTATATTGTTTATTTCTGCTCTGATATCTATTATTGCTCTCCTTCTGCTGGGTTTTGGGTGTCTTTGCTGTTCTGCTTCTAGTTCCTTTAGGTGTGCTGTTAGATTTCGTATTTGGGATTTTCTTGTTCCTTGGGATAGGCCTGGATTGCAATGCATTTTCCTCTCAGTACTGCCTTCACTGCATCCCAAAGCATTTGGATTGTTGTATTTTCATTTTCATTTGTTTCCATATATTTTTTTAATTTCTTCTCTAATTGCCTGGTTGACCCATTCATTCTTTAGTAGGGTGTTCTTTAACCTCCATGCTTTTGGAGGTTTTCCAGACTTTTTCTTGTGGTTGATTTCAAGTTTCATAGCATTGTGGTCTGAAAGTGTGCATGGTATGATCTCAATTCTTTAATACTTATGAAGGGCTGTTTTGTGACCAAGTATGTGATCTATCTTGGAGAATGTTCCATGTGCATTCGAGAAGAAAGTATATTCTGTTGCTTTGGGATGCAGAGTTCTAAATATATCTGTCAAGTCCATCTGATCCAATATAGCATTCAGGGCCCTTGTTTCTGCATTGACCGTGGGTCTAGATGATCTATCCACTGTTGTAAGTGGGGTATTAAAGTTCCCTGCAATTATCACATTCTTAACAATAAGGTTGCTTATGTTTGTGATTGTTTTATATATTTGGGGGCTCCCGTATTTGGTGCATAGACATTTATAATTGCTAGCTCTTCCTAGCAATTACAGGGATAGACCCCTGTAATTATTATATAATGCCTTTCTTCATCTCTTGTTACAGCCTTTAATTTAAAGTCTAGTTTGTCTGATATAAGTATGGCTATTCCAGCTTTCTTTTGACTTCCAGTAGCATGATACGTAGTTCTCCATCCCCTCACTTTCAATCTGAAGGTGTCCTCAGGTCTAAAATGAGTCTCTAGTAGATAGCAAATTGATGGGTCTTGTTTTTTTTTTTATCTATTTTTATACTGTATGTCTTTTGGTTGGAGCATTTAGTCCATTTACATTCAGTGTTATTATAGAAAGATATGGGTTTAGAGTCATTGTGATGTCTGTAGGTTTCATGCTTGTAGTGATGTCTCTGGTACTTTGTGGTCCTTGCAACATTTCACTCACAGTATCCCCCTTAGGATCTCTTGTAGGGCTGGTTTAGTGGTGATGAATTCCTTCAGTTTTTGTTTGTTTGGGAAAACCTTTATGCCTCCTTCTATTCTGAATGACAGACTTGCTGGATAAAGAATTCTTGGCTGCATATTTTTTCTGTTCATTACATTGAAGATTTGCTGTCATTCCTTTCTGGCCTGCCAAGTTTCAGTAGATAGGTCTGCCACTAGTCTTATGGGTCTCCCTTTGTAAGTTAGAGCCTGTTTATCCCTAGCTTTCAGAATTTTCTCTTTATCCTTGTATTTTGCCATTTTCACTATGATATGTCATGCGGAAGATCGATTCAAGTTATGTCTAAAGGGAGTTCTCTGTGCCTCTTGGATTTCAATGCCTTTTTCCTTCCCCAGATCAGGGAAGTTCTCAGCTCTGGCTTGTTCAAGTACACCTTCAGCCCCTTTCTCTCTCTTCCTTTTCTGGAATTCCTATGATATGGATATTGTTGCATTTGATTGCATCACTTAGTTCTCTAATTCTCCCCTCATATTCCTGGATTTTTTCATCTCTCTTTTTCTCAGCTTCCTCTTTTTCTATAATTTTATCTTCTAATTTACCTCTTCCCTCCTCTGTCTCTTCAATCCGAACTGTGGTCGCCTCCATTTTATTTTGCACCTCATTTATAGCATTTTTTTTAGCTCCTCATGATTATTTCTTAGTCCCTTGATCTCTGTAGCAATAGATTCTCTGTTGTCCTCTAGACTTTTTTCAAGCCCAGCGATTAATTTTATGACTATTATTCTAAATTCTTATTCCATTATATTGCTTAAATCATTTTTGATCAATTCATTCGGTTTCACTACACCCTGGAGTTTCTTTTAAGGAGAGTTCTGTTTTGTCATTTTGGTTAGTCCCTGGGGTGGTGCCAAACTTCAGGGCACTTCCCCTGTGCTATCTAGAGTAACTTGTGTTGGTGGGTGGGCTTCAGTCAGACCCGATTTCTTTTGAAATCCGCTCTCTGAGCAGAGCTGTTGACTTTTAACATTCCAGATGTTAAGTCCCACTGGCTGTCAGAACTCACGGAGTCCAGCCCCTCTGCTTTTGCAAGTCACACTCGGGGGCTCTGCCTTGCCAGGCGGGCTGCCCCTCGACTGCCCCAGCTCCCTCCCGCCAGTCCGGGTAGTGCACACTGCCTCTCTGCCCTTCCTACCCTCTTTCGTGGGCCTCTTGTCTATGCTTGGCTCCAGAGAGTCTGTTCTGGTAGTGTTCTGGTGGTTTTCTGGGTTATTTAGGCAGATGTGGGTGGAATCTAAGTGATCAGCAGGACAAGGTGAGCCCAGCATCCGCCTATGCCACCATCTTCCCCCATTATTTCAAAAGTTTTGTCTTTTAGATTAATGAGAATATATAGGTTAATGAGAATTCTGAAAACTTATCAAACTAAAGTTAGCTGACATAACAACAATATTCAAAGCTTGAATAAAATATTTATATTACTAATGCATAAAAACATTGAAAGAGGGTTGTGTAGATTAATCATCTTTTGCCCAACGCTTTTACATAGATGTTTTATTATTGGCTATGTCACTAGTTGCTGAAATCACTGTCCTGACAGACTTCAAATTCCCATACCACTGGGAGTGAAGCTGTACACTTGGCCCACTTATAGTTCTTATATTGACTGGATCCCACAACCAGGTGAAATCAAGGATCCCTGGGTCCCTGGGACCAGAGTTCCTAATATGGTTACCCCCACTACAGAGCCCATTCCAGCTTTTTACTTTGGGGGCTCATGGTTCTTATGATCAAATCCCATACAACTGTTAAAAGATATGCAGTACCACTTACACAGTAAAACCATTAAAGGAAGCATAGTCCTCAGCTGTGAATCCATAAATATCTTGGGAAGATAGGTTCACTTCTTGTTGAAGAAGAAGACTGACTAAATTTGTTGGTTCATCACTTAGAGCAATCATAAGGGCTGTTCTGGAGCAAGAGAGATACATAAGTGTGTATTTATGGGTCTTAGACATGTCTTGTACATTTTTTAAACGTTAGTCTTCTAAATGTACTGTTCAAATGTAGAATCTCTATCAGGAAAAGAATCAGGGCAAGAATGTAAAAACTGGAGCAGATCTACTCGAAAAGGTTTATCAATCACAGATTATATCATGGAGTCTAAAGGTAGAAGAGTCTCTAGGAAGCAGCTAGCTCAAAGGTTTTCAATCCCTGCTCCCTGGAACCCAAATCTCAAAAATCTCAAAATGCTAGGGAGGGGCATGTCTGTGGGTTCTGGGGTTCTGGGTCCTCTGCCTCATTTAACTACAGCATCTAGAATTTAGAGATTGAGTTCTGTGTAAGATTCTAATTCTAATGCTATAAGTAATATAATAATAATAACAATAATAATAATAACAACAACAACCACTACCACCACAACCACCTACTAATCTGGCCCAACTGTTTGATTTTACAGAAAAAAACAGATCCTGGGTATCTAGGTAATTTGCCCAAAATAAATGGCCAGATCTTTTATCAATATCACAAAATGCATAAACATATAGGCACAAATATATATATAAACACACACACACACACACATATCATCTTATTAAGTAGCTAGAGTTATATGCTCTTATTTAGAATGTATTATACCTTTGATTCTTATCTGAAGCATTCACATCTGCCCCTTTCTTCAGAAGATATTCTACCATTTCTGCATTATTTTCAGTAACGGCAAGTAAAAGTGGAGTATACCCATCCTGAAAATTTTATTTCAAAATGATTATTTAAACTATGGTACTAATATTTTATGCATTTTATTATATACATTTTAGATTTAGGTTTAATTTAAAATATAAGTGTGTTACCACCTCACACCTGTCAGAATGGCTAAAATTAACAACTCAGAAAACAGATATTAGTGAGGAGGTGGATAAAGAGGATTTCTTTTGCACTGCTGGTGGGAATGCAAACTGGTGCAGCTACTCTGAAAAACAGTATGCGATTCCTCAAAAAATTAAAAATATAGTTATCACATGACCCAGCAACTGCACTACTAGGTATTCATCCAAAGGATACAAAAACGCTGATTAAAAGGGCACATGCACCCCAATGTTTATGGCAGCACTATCAACAATGGCTGAATTATGCAAAGAGCCTAAATGTCCATTGACTGACAAATAGATAAAGAAGATATGGTGTGTATATACAATGGCATATTACTTGTGATCAAAAAGAATGAAATCTTGCCATCTGCAGCAACGTGGATGGAACTAGAATGTATTAGGCTAAGTGAAATAAGTCAGTCAAAGATAAATATAATATGATTTCATTCATATGTGGAATTTAAGAAACACAACAGATGAATATAGGGGAAGGGAAGGAAAAATAATATAAAAACAGAGGGAAGCAAACCATAAGAGACTCTTTTTTTTTTTTTTTTT
>NC_064816.1:131535758-131605805 GCF_023721935.1 Panthera uncia
ACAGCTTTGTAGTAGAGGCTAAAGTCTGGGATTGTGATGCCTCCTGCTTTGGTATTCTTCAAAATTACTTTGGCTGTTCGGGGCCTTTTGTGGTTCCATATGAATTTTAGGATTGCTTGTTCTAGTTTCGAGAAGAATGCTGGTGCAATTTTGATTGGGATTGCATTGAATGTGTAGATAGCTTTGGGTAGTATTGACATTTTGACAATATTTATTCTTCCAATCCATGAGCAGGGAATGTCTTTCCATTTCTTTATATCTTCTTCAATTACCTGCTTAAGCTTTCTATAGTTTTCAGCATACAGAGCTTTTACATCTTTGGTTAGATTTATTCCTAGGTATTTTATGCTTCTTGGTGCAATTGTGAATGGGATCAGTTTCTTCATTTGTCTTTCTGTTGCTTCATTGTTAGTGTATAAGAATGCAACTGATTTCTGCACATTGATTTTGTATCCTGCAACTTTGCTGAATTCATGTATCAGTTCTAGCAGACTTTTGGTGGAGTCTATCGGATTTTCCATGTATAATATCATGTCATCTGCAAAAAGCGAAAGCTTGACTTCGTCTTTGCCAATTTTGATGCCTTTGATTTCCTTTTGTTGTCTGATTGCTGATGCTAGAACTTCCAGCACTATATTAAACAACAGCGGTGACAGTGGGCATCCCTGTCGTGTTCCTGATCTCAGGGAAAAAGCTCTCAGTTTTTCCCCGTTGAGGATGATGTTAGCTGTGGGCTTTTCATAAATGGCCTTTATGATCTTTAAGTATGTTCCTTCTATCCCGACTTTCTCAAGGGTTTTTATTAAGAAAGGTGCTGGATTTTGTCAAAGGCCTTTTCTGCATCGATTGACAGGATCATATGGTTCTTCTCTTTTTTTTTGTTAATGTGATGTATCACGTTGATCGATTTGCGAATGTTGAACCAGCCCTGCATCCCAGGAATGAATCCCACTTGATCATGGTGAATAATTCTTTTTATATGCTGTTGAATTCGATTTGCTAGTATCTTATTAAGAATTTTTGCATCCATATTCATCAGGGATATTGGCCTGTAGTTCTCTTTTTTTACTGGGTCTCTGTCTGGTTTAGGAATCAAAGTAATACTGGCTTCATAGAATGAGTCTGGAAGTTTTCCTTCCCTTTCTATTTCTTGGAATAGCTTGAGAAGGATAGGTATTATCTCTGCTTTAAATGTCTGGTAGAACTCCCCTGGGAAGCCATCTGGTCCTGGACTCTTATTTGTTGGGAGATTTTTGATAACCGATTCAATTTCTTCGCTGGTTATGGGTCTGTTCAAGCTTTCTATTTCCTCCTGATTGAGTTTTGGGAGAGTGTGGGTGTTTAGAAATTTGTCCATTTCTTCCAGGTTGTCCAATTTGCTGGCATATAATTTTTCATAGTATTCCCTGATAATTGTTTGTATCTCTGAGGGATTGGTTGTAATCATTCCATTTTCATTCATGATTTTATCTATTTGGGTCATCTCCCTTTTCTTTTTGAGAAGCCTGACTAGAGGTTTGTCAATTTTGTTTATTTTTTCAAAAAACCAACTCTTGGTTTCGTTGATCTGCTCTACAGTTTTTTTAGATTCTATATTGTTTATTTCTGCTCTGATCTTTATTATTTCTCTTCTTCTGCTGGGTTTAGGCTGCCTTTGCTGTTCTGCTTCTATTTCCTTTAGGTGTGCTGTTAGATTTTGTATTTGGGATTTTTCTTGTTTCTTGAGATAGGCCTGGATTGCAATGTATTTTCCTCTCAGGACTGCCTTCGCTGCATCCCAAAGCGTTTGGATTGTTGTATTTTCATTTTCGTTTGTTTCCATGTATATTTTAATTTCTTCTCTAATTGCCTGGTTGACCCACTCATTCGTTAGTAGGGTGTTCTTTAACCTCCATGCTTTTGGAGGTTTTCCAGACTTTTTCCTGTGGTTGATTTCAAGCTTCATAGCATTGTGGTCTGAAAGTATGCATGGTATAATTTCAATTCTTGTAAACTTATGAAGGGCTGTTTTGTGACCCAGTATATGATCTATCTTGGAGAATGTTCCATGTGCCCTCGAGAAGAAAGTATATTCTGTTGCTTTGGGATGCAGAGTTCTAAATATATCTGTCAAGTCCATCTGATCCAATGTATCATTCAGGGCCCTTGTTTCTTTATTGACTGTGTGTCTAGATGATCTATCCATTTCTGTAAGTGGGGTGTTAAAGTCCCCTGCCATGACCACATTCTTATCAATAAGGTTGCTTATGTTTATGAGTAATTGTTTTATATATCTGGGGGCTCGGGTATTTGGCGCATAGACATTTATAATAGTTAGCTCTTCCTGGTGGATAGACCCTGTGATTATTATATAATGCCCTTCTTCATCTCTTGTTACAGCCTTTAATTTAAAGTCTAGTTTGTCTGATATAAGTATGGCTACTCCAGCTTTCTTTTGGCTTCCAGGAGCATGATAAATAGTTCTCCATCCCCTCACTCTCAATCTAAAGGTGTCCTCAGATCTAAAATGAGTCTCTTGTAGACAGCAAATAGATGGGTCTTGTTTTTTTATCCATTCTGATACGCTATGTCTTTTAGTTGGCGCATTTAATCCATTTACATTCAGTGTTATTATAGAAAGATATGGGTTTAGAGTCATTGTGATGTCTGTATGTTTTATGCTTGTAGTGATGTCTCTGGTACTTTGTCTCACAGGATCCCCCTTAGGATCTCTTGTAGGGCTGGTTTCTTGGTGACAAATTCCTTCAGTTTTTGTTTGTTTGGGAAGACCTTTATCTCTCCTTCTATTCTAAATGACAGACTTGCTGGATAAAGGATTCTCGGCTGCATATTTTTTCTGTTTAGCACACTGTAGATATCGTGCCAAGCCTTTCTGGCCTGCCAAGTTTCAAAGGAGAGATCAGTCACGAGTCTTATAGGTCTCCCTTTATAAGTGAGGGCACGTTTATCCCTTGCTGCTTTCAGAATTTTCTCTTTATCCTTGTATTTTGCCAGTTTCACTATGATATGTCGTGCAGAAGATCGATTCAAGTTACGTCTGAAGGGAGTTCTCTGTGCCTCTTGGATTTCAATGCCTTTTTCCTTCCCCAGTTCAGGGAAGTTCTCAGCTATAATTTGTTCAAGTACCCCTTCAGCACCTTTCCCTCTCTCTTCCTCCTCTGGGATACCAATTATGCGTATATTATTTTTTTTTTTAGTGTATCACTTAGTTCTCTAATTTTCCCCTCATACTCCTGGATTTTTTTATCTCTCTTTCTTTCAGCTTCCTCTTTCTCCATAACTTTATCTTCTAGTTCACCTATTCTCTCCTCTGCCTCTTCAAGCCGAGCCATCGTGGATTCCATTTTGTTTTGCATTTCGTTTAAAGCGTTTTTCAACTCCTCGTGACTGTTCCTTAGTCCCTCGATCTTTGTGGCAAGAGATTCTCTGCTGTCCTGTATACTGTTTTCAAGCCCAGCGATTAATTTTATGACTATTATTCTAAATTCACTTTCTGTTATATTATTTAAATCCTTTTTGATCAGTTCATTAGCTGTTGTTATTTCCTGGAGATTCTTCTGAGGGGAATTCTTCCGTTTGGTCATTTTGGAGAGTCCCTTGCGTGGTGAGGACCTGCAGTGCACTTCCCCTGTGCTGTGGTGTATAACTGGAGTTAGTGGGCGGGGCCGCAGTCCGACCCGATGTCTGCCCCCAGCCCACTGCTGGGGCCACAGTCAGACTGGTGTGTGCCTTCTCTTCCCCTCTCCTAGGGGCGGGATTCACTGTGGGGTGGCGTGTCCCGTCTGGGCTACTTGCACACCGCCAGGCTTGTGTTGCTGGGGATCTGGCGTATTAGCTGGGGTGGGTAGGCAAGGTGCACGGGGGTGGAGGGGCAGGCTTAGCTCGCTTCTCCTTAGGTGATCCACTCCAGGAGGAGCCCTGTGGCAGCGGGAGGGAGTCAGATCCGCTGCCGGAGGTTTGGCTCCGCAGAAGCACAGAGTTGGGTGTTTGTGCGGAGCGAGCAAGTTCCCTGGCAGGAACTGGTTCCCTTTGGGATTTTGGCTGGGGGATGGGCGGGGGAGATGGCGCGGGCGGGGGAGATGGCGCTGGCGAGCGCCTTTGTTCCCCGCCAAGCTGAGCTCTGCCGTCCGGGGGCTCAGCAGCTCTCCCTCCCTTTGTCCTCCAGCCTTCCCGCTTTCCGAGCAGAGCTGTTAACTTATGACCTCCCAGACGCTAAGTCGCGCTTGCTGTCGGAACACAGTCTGTCCGGCCCCTCCGCTTTTGCCAGCCAGACTCGGGGGCTCTGCTTGGCCGGCGAGCCGCCCCTCCGCCCCGGCTCCCTCCCGCCAGTCCGTGGAGCGCGCACCGCCTCGCCGCCCTTCCTACCCTCTTCCGTGGGCCTCTAGTCTGCGCTTGACTCCGGAGACTCCCTTCTGCTAATCCTCTGGCGGTTTTCTGGGTTCTTTAGGCAGGTGTAGGTGGAATCTAAGTGATCGGCAGGACGCATTGTGAGCCCCGCGTCCTCCTACGCCGCCATCTTCCGGAACCTCGCCTCATCAGAGAACTTTAAATCAAAACCACAGTGAGATATCACCTCATACCTATCAGAATGGCTAAAATAAAAAACAAGAAAAAAAGGTTGACAAGGACGTGGAGAAAAAGGAGCTCTTGTGCACTGTTGGTAGAAATATAAACCAGTGCAGTCCCTGTGGAAAACAGTATGGAGGTTCCTCAAAAAATTAAAAATGGAATTACCATATGATCCAGTAATTCTACTACTGGATATTTACCCAAAGAATACAAAAAACATGAATTTAAAAGTACATATGCACCCCTATATTTATGGCAGCATTATTTATAATAGCCAAATTATGGAAGCAACCCAAATGTCCATTGATAGATGAATGGATAAAGATGTGGTTTGTGCACACACAAACAGACATGCACACACACAAACACACACACACACAAACACAGAGACATGAACACTGGAATATTATTCAGTCATAAAAAAGAACGAAATCCTGCTATTTGCAACAACATGGATGGATGGATCTAGTGTGTATAAGGTTAAGGGAAATAGACAAAGACAAATACCATATTATTTCACTCATATGTAGAATTTAAGAAACAAAACAAATGAACAAAAAGAGAGAGAGAGAAACAAACTGAAAGACTCTTAACTGTACAGAACAACTTATGGTTACCAGTGGGGAGGGGAGGGTAGAATGGGTGAAAAGGTGAAGGAATAAAAGTACACTCATCATGATGAGCACTGAGTAATGTATACAATTGTTGAATCACTACATCGTATGCGTGAAACTAATATAACACTCTATGCAGGGACATCTGGGTGGCTCAGTCGGTTGGGCGTCCGACCTCAGCTCAGGTCACCATCTCACAGTTTGTGAGTCTGAGCCCCATGTTGGGCTCTGTGCTGACAGCTCAGGTCCTAGAGCCTGCTTCGGATTCTGTGTCTCCCTCTCTCTCTCTGCCCCTCCCCCACTCTTTCTCTTTCAAAAGTAAACATTCAAAAAATAACAAAAAAATACTATATGTGAACTAAACTGGGATTAAAATTTAGAAAAAAAGGAAAAAAGAAAACATAAATTAACAAAAGTCTAAAAAGAAAAAAATGTTGGGGCGCCTGGGTGGCTCAGTCGGTTGAGCGTCCAGCTTCGGCTCAGGTCATGATCTCACAGTTCGTGAGTTCGAGACATGCGTCGGGCTCTGTGCTGACAGCTCAGAGCCTGGAGCCTGCTTCCGATTCTGTGTCTCCCTCTCTCTCTGCCTCTCCCCCACTGATGCTCTGTCTCTATCTCAGGAATAAATAAACATTAAAAAATATTTGAAAAGAAAAAAATGTCAAAGTATTTATTGGTATAAGCTCTACTTTCACTTCAGTTGGAGAGATGGAGACTATGTGATATATTTTAGATCATCTTTCTAAAAGTCCCACCAACTGAGTTGGCCTGATTAAATTCCATGTCCTCTATGGATCTATCTGTGAGGAAGCAAAGAGGACTTTTTCTTCCTTTATGCTCTTAACTCTCTGAACTGTGTTTGACATGGTCAAACACAGTGTCCTTAGAAGCCAGATAAAGCCACTAATAGGACTATTTGGCATAATAGCTGGGGGGTAATTGCTCTTCAGTTCTACAGATTTACTAGGAGACTATTATTGCTCTATTAGAGCTCTTTAGAGCCAGCTGTTTAAGCAGTGAAATTTTCTCAAAATAGGCCTTTACTGACAATTTTCCTCTTCATAATTGGTGCTATTGCCTCCATGAGCTCAGTTTTCCTTTTTCCTTTTTAGGTGGTTGATGGCTCTCAGAGTTTTTTCAGAGATGCTGCAAAGCATTGGGAATAGTTGTCTCGCTCCCTTGACTACTTCAAAATAACTCATAATATTTTCACAAATGAAATATAACAGAACTTTGTAAATTATAAGCCAAATGTAAATTCTCTGTAAAATTCAGTAAGTGAAATATTGAAACTTTTAGATGGATTTACCAGCTGTTTAGCTCTAGTAGGAGACCAGAGAAATGATTGGAATATATGTTAATAGAACATATTCAAACTAAAACAAAGACAGAGAGAACCCCCCCCTGAAAAATATGTGTTTGTGTTTGTGTGTGCATGTATGTATGAGAGAGGGAAAGAGAGAGAGAGAAGGAAAAGAAGAGAGAGATGGGGGAGGAGGAGAAGGAGAGAAAGTGAGAGAGAGAGAGAGAGAGAGAGAGAGAGAAAGAGACAGTGAGTTGGGAAACAGTGTCAAAAAGAGAAAGATAATGCACAGAAAAATATATTCATATAGGGAAGAGCCCAAAATTATCCAAGCTGATGAAAGATATTAACCCTCAGCTTTCAGAAGTGCTACAAACCCACCCATGAAAATACAACAGGGACTATATCTAGACATTATAGTCAAATGACACAGAGAAAAAATGTAAAACCAGCCAGAGAAAAGAGGCATATTTTCCTTACGGGAAAAACAGTGATTTTGAGATGTGGCGTGTCAACAGAAGTAGAGGAAGCCAGAAAATAATGAAATGCTATGTAATGATCTAATCAATTAATTCAGATTTTAAACTATACAACTGCATCCTCCCAAAGGATGGGAAAATAAAACAATGTCAGGCATTAGAAACTGACAAGATTCAGTGCAACTACATATGTATTATAAAATACATGAGAACAAGTCCTTCAGACAGAAGGCAGGCTCACAAAAATACTGAAAAAATGAAGAGTCAAAGAAAAGCCAATGTGTGAATAGACATAAAGTAATAGTGACTTTCAAAAACATTACATTTCAATACATATGTAGCAATTAATTGTGTGTTAAAAATAACACAAATTGTGAGAGAAGAGGATAGAGAGGTAAGGTGATCTAAGTTACTGCATTATTTGAGAACTGGTAATAAGTCAAGGAGGCATTTTATCATCTCTATAGTTAGTACTAAATGAATAGTGAAAAGAACATGTAAGTAGTGGCTTGGTGGTGGGTAGGGGGAGAAACAGAATAATAAAAATACTGATTAATCTAAATAAAGGTAAGTTAACAGAAAAAGAATGCTGAACATATGAATTCAGTAGAAAATAATAAAATTCTATGTAGAAACTCAAATACTTTTAATCTAAATGGATTAGATACTCCAATTAAAAAATGAGCATTGTGGGACTGCATAAAAAGAAAGCACATCTATATTCTGCTAAAGGATCCACTTAAAATATAAGATATTAGAAAAAGCATCTGAAAAAATTAGAGACATATTTATGCTACCAAAACACTGTATAGTATATTAAGCAAAGAAACATCCCTTAATCTGATAGAACATCTACAAAAATTCTAGAGTAAACATTATGGTTAATTCTTCCTCCTGAGAACAGCAATGAAACAAGTATACCAGCTATTGCCACTTCAATTTTATATTTTCCTGGGGTCCTACCTAGTGAAATAGAGAAAGGAAATAAAAGACATAAGATTTGGAAAGAGAAAACATTTTTTTTTGCAGATAACATGATTATTTGTGTTAAATGTCCCCAAATTCGAGAGACGGGTATTATAATTATAAATTTAGGCACTTACTGGAAACAAGAATAACATTCACAGTTAATTACATTTCTATAACCCAGAAATAAACAAATAGAAAATTAAATAAAAAACTTTTATGTAGAACAATCAGAAAAATCAAATTCCTAGGAGAAAATCTGATGAGAGAACTCTATTTTCTTTTAAAAGCATTATCAATATGTGTTACGTCCCCAAATAAATGGAAAAATATTCTGCTCTACACATTGGAAGAGTTGGTATTGTCCGTTCAACACAATCCCAATCAAAAATCTAGCTGTTTTTTTTCTTTGCCAAAGTTGAAAAGTTAACACTAGATGCAATGCTAAAGGCAATCGAACATGGAGATCAAAGTGGAAGACAAACTAAAAGATTTTATTTTTTTAATTAAAAAAAATTTTTTTAACGTTCATTTATTTTTGAGACAAAGAAACAGAGCATGAACGGGGGAGGGGCAGAGAGAGGGAGACACAGAATTGGAAGCAGGCTCCAGGCTCTGAGCTGTCAGCCCAGAGCCCGACGCAGGGCTCGAACTCACGGACCGCGAGATCGTGACCTGAGCCAAAGTCGGACGCTTAACCAACTGAGCCACCCAGGCGCCCCCAAACTAAAAGATTTTAAAGCCTATTATAAAGCTAATAATAGAAAATAATACTGTGGTAGGGATACAAGATTAGACAAATGGGAAATTGGTACTGATTCTAATGTCCAGACGAAGACCACACGTATATGGTCACCCGATGTGAAAAACATGGCTCTATACTGCAGTGAGGAAAGGATGATCCTTTCAGTGAATGGTGCAAAGACAATTAGATATGAAAAAAAAATCAGTTTTGAATCCTACCACATTTAGACAAAACAATAAATTTAAGATGAGTATAGATTTAAATTTGGAAGTTAAAACAGTAAAGCTTTTGGAAGGAAGCATTGTTTTTGTGATCTTAGAGTGGACTAAGGTGTCTTAAATCCAACACAGAACTTGCTAACCCATAAAGATTTTAGTACTAGATTTCATTAAACTTAACTTTTGTTCATCGAAAGACACCATTAAAAGATGGGAAATGAAAGCCACCGAGTGGGAAGATATATTTACAGTGTGCACTTTGGACAAAGTACACATGAGGAGACTGTATAAGAACTTTTACATACCAATTACAAAAACAGACAAGATATTTGAACAGACATGACATTAAAAGACCATCAAAATGATCAATACATGTATAAAAGGCCCTTGAACTCATTAGTAATCAGGGAAATGCAAATTAAAGCCATAAAATGATGTTACTAAAAACCCCTAAAGAATGGCTTAAATAAAAAAAAAAGAGAGAGAGAGAGAGAGAGAGAATGTCAAAATAACAATTTTTGTGTTGGGTTTAAGAAAATGTCAAGGTTGTGGAGTAAATGCAACTCTTTCAGTGTCTGGATAAATGTACATCGCTACAAGTTGTTTTTGAAAATTGTTTGTCAATATTTACTACAGGTGAGCTGTATGCATGCATGCCCCTTTACTCATGCTCCATGACCCAGAAGTTCCCCCTTTGGGATGTACTCAACAGGACTGTGTAAATAAGTTAACCAAAAGAAAGGGATAAAAAATGTCACAGGAAGGTCATTAATTAGAATCTACAAAGGGAAACAATCCAGATGTACAGCAAGCGAAATATTAACAAATGTTACAACATGTGCATGCATCAAAATAACGTGCAAGAAAAATGAATAAACCACTACTACACACAACATTACAGGCATAATTTTGAGCACAAGAGTTCATATACAAAACTCACACTGTATAATTCAATTCATATGACATTACAAAATTCCGGATATTCCTGGGGAAAGATATGGTTAGAAACTAGGGTAAGGAATGGTGGGAGTTTATTGGGTACTGATAATATTTTGTTTCTTGATCAGAGTGCTGTTTACATAGGCGCATCTACTTTGTGAGCATTCAGTGAGCTGCACATTTGTATTTACCTCAAACAGACAACAGAAAAATATTAGGAAACTATAGGTATTTTGCTATTTTAATAAAATAAAAAAATAATAACAAGGTCTAAAAAAGGATGTTTATGTAATTTTAAGATGTCTATCTTTATAAATTAATAGAATAACTGAAAATTCATAAATATTCCTTTGCCAGTTACATACCCTTTATGGAGATTGCTACTACTACCTCTCTTACACACCCACACCTCTTATTTCAAGAATAGTTCCCTAAATCGCTATGGCTCTTTCATAGTTTCCTCAGAGTCAATATAGTGGGTGGTGACCTGTGTCCAGTTCACCATTTTATTAGGCATTAAACCACTTTTAATTTTGATTCAAATATTTTATTCAAAACAAAAAATAGAGTGTGCATTTTCTACCCATTACATTTTCTCTGTGTTCTTAGATATATGTTTTAAACCAATTTTCCTTTTTTCAACTTTTTATTTTGACTCACACTAATATTTTCAATACATTAAATAAATCAAAATGTATTGAATATTTAGTAGTTGCTAATTGTTACTACTTTGAATTTATTTTATTTTAATATATGAAATTTATTGTCAAATTGGTTTCCATACAACACCCAGTGCTCATCCCAAAAGTTGTCCCCACCTTCCCCTCCCTCCCACCCCCCATCAACCCTCAGTTTGTTCTCAGTTTTTAAGAGTCTCTCATGATTTGAATTTATTTTCAATACTTGTAAACTATTTAAAATCTAACATTTGGAAATCATACATAAAATCAATTTTTAATCTGCATTAATTTTGAATATATTTGTTTAATGCATGATTAATCATAAAAATGTTAGTAACATCATCTCGAAAACAGTATTAAACTTCATGGAAAAATAACTTGCTAGCTTTTGGTGTCCCACCTTAGATTCTACCACATTAGAAAGAAGAAAAGATAGAGGACCTGGATCATCCTAGCAAAAAGACTGTGTAACTTTAAGAGGATTTCCAAGTCTTCAAAGAAGGTATTATGGGGAGACTAAAGGCTTATTTTGAACTCACTACTTATTTCCTACTAGACAATATGAAGAATAAGAGTAGTTTCTTAGCATAACAGAATATCTGACCTTGATGAAGTACAGTGCTTGACAATTAGGCAGTCAAAAATTGTGTATGAATTAATGAATAAAAGAAAATAGTGAATATTTTCATTAAGTTGTGAATTAACTAACCTTAACATATATACACAAATTTAATTACCAGATTCAGGAAACAACCTTTATCCAAGGAGCTCAAAGAGAGAATTACAATATTGTATATTCTTTGCTAGTAATGTTATAAATTGAAGTCAGCATTATCATATTTATTTTATGGACATGGAAAAAGGGAAGACATATAATAGATATCTCACTGCTCACTGTCAAGATAGTGGGAAAAACCATGTGGAGGAGATAGTATTTCCCATTATATTTATTTGCTTATGTATACAAACTACTTTCAATTTATAAAGAAGATTCTTTTTAAAAAAATTTTTTTTAACGTTTATTCATTTTTGAGACAGACAGAGTATGAACAGGGGAGGAGCAGAGAGAGAGGGGGACACAGAATCTGAAACAGGCTCCAGGCTCTGAGCTGTCAGCACAGAGCCCGACGCGGGGCTCGAACTCACGGACGGTGAGATCATGACCTGAGCTGAAGTCGGACACTTAACCGACCAAGCCACCCAGGCGCCCCTATAAAGAAGATTCTTTAGGGAAACCTTTTCTAATGAAAGTTAGTTTATATTACCAATATAACCTGTGGGTCACCATGTATAGATATTGCTACATTATATTAAGACAAGTGAATCAAATTTCCTATCAGCATAAGGTTGAAGAGCAGAAGATCCGTGCAATATTCTCACTCACTCCTAAAATATTTTTTGGTACTTCACACCTGTCATCTCTCTGTGCTCTTTGCTCCAATCTTCCTCACAGACTTCCCATGACTCCGAAGCTACTTGTGGTAGTGCACTGCCATAGCCATATTTATTGCCACTGACCACCTGCTTCACCCTTATGTCTAATGTTAAAAAAGGAACTGTGGTCCCTGAAATTGTGGGTCTTGATCAGTAAGTACTGTGTTTTATGTAGAAGTGTAGAAGTTTTATGTGAAAGCTATTTTTTCCTGCTTTCCTCACACTTTGTAATCTTTGTCAAAAGAGGTGGTGCTTACATTTCACAGACTCCTTAATGAAAATTCTCTTTTCTAGCCTCTATCTCTCAAGAGGTCATGGAGTTCAGCCATAGTCCGTACTTGAAACAAACCTTCATACTTCTCTTTGCCCCAAAGAGCTGCAGTCCCTGATTTTCTTCAGTAAAATCTCTCTCCAGCCAAAAGCTCTCAGTCATATAGGCCCACAGTTGTTCTGTTCACTATGTTGTGACACCAGCCTGTAACATGTTAGAGTCTGAGATGAAGCTCAAATGGACTGTCGTTTACACCAAAACCTCCATTGAAAGGAAAGTCTGTGCAAAGGGATTATGAAGGAGCTTAAGAAAAGACAATTCTCATGAGTGTTTTTATGTATTGTGATTGGAAGGTATAGTGTTTCCCTGAAATTAAGCTTTTAACTGAAAGTGAAGAAGCCTCTGGGCCTCATCTCCATTTCCATAATAGGCTGACTTACTTAATCTACTCTTTTATTAGGTTCTTTAAATAAGAAGCTGTTTTTGTTTCCCCTGGATGCAATAAACTCTAAAAATAAGCTCAGGATCAGAATTATTTTTCTGTTTTCTTTTCTTTTTTTAACCTTCCTTTACTTTTGATATGTTATATTGAATAAGCAGTCTAAGAGACGGCTCAAAATACTTCTTAATTGTGCTTTTATGACTTTTTTTCTCAACCCGAGACACGTCCATAAATACAGATGAAAAATAATGGAATGATGACTTTATAGCTTTGGCCATGACAGAAAATAATTTTGAAAAGAATTTGGCTTAACAAGCACTTTTGGCTGTCTACATTGTGTGTGGCATTCTGGAAGGAACTGTGGAAATGGAAGGTGATTAGGATCTCTCCTCTAGATATTTAATATCTAGTTAAAAGAGAAGGTGAATATAATAAGTTCTTTTCTAACAAAGAATGTAAAGTGGCCTAAGCAAAAAAAAAAAAAAAGAAGAAGAAAGTGGCTTGAAAACTCTGAGGAAATAGGTTTATCTTACTGGGTTTAAGAAATGCTTTGTAGAACGCGTGGACCGGAGGAATTGGAGATTGAGAGATTGTTGATAGTAGCAGAAATGTTAGTGTGGGCCATTCTGGATTAAAATAACATAAGATAAAAACATATAACCAAGCGGGGGTGGGTGGTGGGGGGTACTCTGAAGTTTGTTTGTTCATTTGCTTAGTGTGAAGAATCTGCCAGACACTGATGTAAAAATTACAAGTAAGCAGATAGTTATATATATCTGAAGTTGAAGACAGAGGTTCTTGTTTGGAAGCATGTTTATCTCTCTCTCCTCCCCTCCCCTCCCCTCTCCACCTCAGTCCCCTCTCCTCCCCTCCACTTTCCTCCACTTCTCTCTTCTCCCTATATTTCTTACATCGCTAGCTATGAGAATTACAAACATAAATAAAGCTGCATCAGTTCTTAAGGAGCTCACACATTAGTTGGATGGCAGACATACAAGAAAACAATCTTAATGGAGCAGGATATGTGTCATATTTAGCTATTAGTAGGTGCTATCAAGTGAGTGATATTTACTTAGGAAAAGCTTGACATATGGTGATGTTTCAACAGTGTCTAAAGGTCAAAATGTGGGCAACTTCCCAAGGGAAGGAGTGAAAACATGCCAAACTGTGAAACTACATGCATCTTAGTATGAGTACAACATTGTGTACATATGAGAGGAATGGGTGAGATAATACCAGACCCAAAATTACTTTATATACCATTCTAAGAATTTTTTTGGATTTGTCCATACTTGATGGTACACCTTTGAAGGACTAACTGGAAGAGGCTATCAAATACATTTATGATTTAGAAGGAAATATCAGATTGAATTGTATTAGAATGGGTCTAATGAGGGAATGTGAGGTTATTCCAGTAAGCCAGACAAGACATAATGAGTGTCTAAAATATATAGGTATTTTATTTTCAAAAGGAAGAGTTTGTATTTTTCAATCTGTGAAGCACAGACTTTGGGATCTCATGGAATATTATGTGAAGTAGGCGTTATATGAAAATTGGATAAACGATAGCCTCTCCATGCACACACACACTCACATTTTTAAAAGTTTTTTTTTATTTCTTTAATGACAAAATACAAACTGTTTTTAAGCATTATGGAATTCACTGTATCTATTCTGAATTAATAGATAATAAAAACTACTTTCATGTAGGGGTCCACCAAAAATGGAAGATTATATTCATGCTTGAAAATATCACTAATATATATTAATGTCCAGTTTATTTTGATTTACACAACTGGATAGATAAGGGTGTCCATCCATGGAGATAAGAGACATAGAAGAAAGAGAAGGGTAATATGTTTTGGGTGTGGATATTGATCTTAGCTTACATACAGATTTGTCCCATGAGGCAGTTTAAATAAAAGGGGACGAATGCCTTCTAGAAATGTCTGGCTTTAATACATAAACCTGGAATCTATCATTCTATCTAACTTACTGTCCAGCTAATGATCATTGAGACCATAAATTAGCAGTATGTATGGAAGGAGAGGAGGCTGAGCACAAAATTTTAAAAACAGTATCATGAAGAGAAAGCCATGAGTGAGTGTTACGAAATAGAAATAGACAGGTGGGAGAATTAGAAGACCAAGAAAGACATCCCAACATGCAAGAGAGAAAGGAATATACCATTTCTTTAAAATATTTTTCTGAATCCTGATGACCCTAATATAGTTTTGTTCTTTTTTTTTAAGTGTCTACCGAATTGTATCTACAAACAGTTGTAGAAATATTTTCTTATAAATGAAAAATAATCAATCATTTGCCTTCCTTCTTTGTGAAGTTAAAATAACAGTTAAAGCAGAGAGTTAATGTGACATTTTTATGAATGATATGACATTGGTATATGAATATGTGACCCAGTTTGATGACATTAGGTGAGAATGAATAATTTGACGTAATGTTACCACCATTATTTTCAGAACGTCAGGCAAAGAGTTCTCGGTGTGAGTAGTGCCTCAGAAAAATACAAGGCTTTAATATCTCTTAATATCTAATCCTTTGCAGAAATTGCTCATGGAAAAGAATCTTGCTTAATAAAGCTAACTTGTATTCCATTTATTAAAAGTCCAGTTTCCAATAAATTCATCGCATTTCTTTTGTACATTTATATTTTGAAAGACAATTGATGAGCAGTAGCTAAACATCTGTAGCACACATCCAATATTTTGACATGTGAAACTTTAAGACTGTTCAAATTGCTATAATTCTAAACTGTCATCTGTTATGAAGATCTGCATTTTTTCTTTTGCTTGGATGTGAAATAGAACTCCCAGGAGATAAAATATTATTACTATTGAATTTATATAAAAAATCATTAATACTTTTGTTCTTGGTATTCCATCTATTATCAACTATGACTTGTTCTTTGATTTTAGGAACAGCAAGTAAAACAGCACAGAAATTTTTAGAGACAGTTTCTAAACAGTTTTTGGAGAAATTCCTGAATCTTTCCAAGGAGTAAGATTGATTTTGCTCTTGCCTTTTGTCACTTAAACATCAGTGACTAAGCAAAAAGCTTTCATTTTCTTGCTGTCAATCTTGAAAAGTCCCTAGGCTCCAAATGACCAATTAGTGCCAAAGCAGTGAAGACACTTCAGTTATCTTGGTTTAGACAGTGAGCTGAGCTTTCACTTACGGGTGTTAACAGCCTGATAATTAGATTTCTTTCTGAATATAAGCTAAATTCTGTGAAGGATCCTGGAGCGTTACAAGCACATCATTCATACTACGCGTCTAAACTATAGTCTATATGCTACACTATAGTCGACACAGCTTTCTTATTTTCCTTTTATTCCCTCTTTCTTCATATATGATCTTTTGTAGTGTAAATGATGGTTGCAAAGAAAAAAACATGCTAAAATGACTGAAAATACACCCTGTTTTTAAGAATTGTCTGGCGTGTAAGTCAATAAAGTAAAAATTGGATGTTAAAGTTATCTGCTCATTCAATTCTCTTTTCCTATCTGAAATAGTATTTTACCTGAGATTTTATGTTTTATTTTCACATTGCTTTATTTTTTCTTTATATATTCATTGGTGGAATACCAAAGCAAAATTAACTGTGTCTTGTACAGCAACCCCTAAAAAACAATGTTGTGTAAATTAATGAAGTTAATAAATGTGAAATACTTAGAATACAAGAAAGTGTATATAAACATGATTTTGTACTATTCTTAATCACTTTTATATACTTGCAATTATCCTATTAATGGGTTCAGTCAGTACCTGCAGCTTGTTCCAACATAATTAAGATATATTTTATTGTATTTTCAATTTTCACCATCAGGGTGATAATATAATTCTCTCCTAGAGTTCTTATAGCCATTTATATACACACTTTTCTGGACATGATCCCAATGGACTACTTTATAAGAAAGTAGAACATGACTGTATTTTTAGTTTTCAAGTATTTAATATGATATTTAAATGTATTTTATTTGAGATAACAGAAAGTATTTTAAGTATTTTATACTTAATATCATTATTTTGATTTAAATCCATTTTGAAGGATTTAATTCAATTGAATTTTGAGAATTTCAATTTATATAACTGAACTTTCCAAAAAATTTTCTGGAACCCCTCATTAGCTGATTTGTAGCCTCTTAATTTCTGTTCTTCTTACTATAATAGAAACCTCTGTCCAACTTGAAGATTCAGTCCCACCAGAATTCTAGGACCAATCCTGAACTTGGTCAAAAGCAATTTCAGCAGCAAATCCTTTACCTATGAGATTTAGCACTTTTACAGTACGTATTTCTCTGAATGTTATTTTCTGATGTCAGCTCTAGTAACTACTATTCTGGCTTATTCCCAAATTTACTCCCAAAAAGACAGTTAGCTTTTGTCCCTGAATTCTTGCTTTGTTCCTGGTGTCCTAGGCTCTGCCTTATTCCAGAAGCCCTGCTCTATGAAAGCAGGCCCCATTCCTACTTTTTCCAAGCCGTAAAACCCAGTGCTGTCCTGGCTGCCTGTCTTGTCCCTAAATTACATGCTAAGGCAATGCTATAAATTGGCAAATGTCTTTCACGTCACCTGCCTGACTGCTAGGATTTCTTATTATTAGTGCCATCAAATATAATAAAATCAATTCTCTAATGTATTAAACATGTTAGTAGGTCTTATTAATCACTCTCCTATACTCAGAAAATACTGTTTTCTCAACATGCCATTCACTGCTATACTTAAAAAATAGGATGTGCAATTTTAGTATTTGAGAATTGCTATGTATCTTGGTGTCTTCTCTACACATAAGGCAGGTGTGGCTGCAGTGCCTTTTTCCCTCAAGTTAGCCTCATTGCACAAAAGTTAGCCTGGTAATGCCCACCATTCTGACAGCAAAATCTTATGTATCAGATCTCCAAAATATAATTTACAAATAGAATTTGAAAAAAAAATACACCAGCATAAGCATATTAAAAAAATTCCACTTCACCAATTGCCCTTGAAGGATTTGGAAAACGTTACTGGTTAGTATTGGGGCAAGGAGAGAACTGAGGAGAAGGGGAAGACAGAACTAAGGCTTGCAAAATTCAGAATGAAAAACCTTAGCTTATTGAGTCATCACACCAAGGATGGTGGTCGAACCATGGCCTCTGACTATACCAGAGTAAATTAATTTTCTGTCGCTGTGTAACTAATTACAGCAAACTTAAAGACCAACAGTGTTGATTAAAGGAGGGAGATAAGTAAGACTTTTTGTATCCATTGGGTGTTTTGAGGATTTAGCACACCAACTCTAACTCCTCAGGGTGATTTTATTTATTTTATGTTGAATCTTTCATAATATAAGATGGTAAAAAGCAGCGTGCTCTCTTTATGGAAACTTAGGGAAAACAAAATTAATTTAATACTCACAGGCCTAAGACTCAAAAGAACAAAACATTTTGTATGTATGTGTTTTTCTAGTGATCATTTTTTCTGTTAGAAATGTTTAATTATATCAATAAAAGCACACAAACACACATATGCACACAATTAGAACGACCTAAAAATCATCATAAAACTTTTTTCCCCTCTCAATCCCTTTTTTAAAGGAATACTAGTTTATTATCTTACTTACAGTTATGCGGGAGGGGGATCACAAGTCCAAAATGGATTTGCAGAGCTATACTCCTAGAGGCTCTATATTACTGTTTGCCCTTCCCAGCTTCTAGAGGTCGCCTGCATCCTTGGCTCACAGCCTCTTCCTTCATCCTCAAGTGCAGCTATGTAGCAGCCTTGAATCCCAACCTCTTTCTCTGTCTCCCTCATTCTCCCTCTTCATCTCTTTCCTTCTTTCTTCATATCTGTCTCTATTTCAAGATGCACAGGACACCATGAAACCAGATAGCTCAAAATAGAATCTTGAACAGGGATTTTTGGTTTGGGGGAGTATGGGGAATAAGCTTGGGAATTCCTTGAGCTCCCAGGATGGGCTAACAAAGCATAAAGAAATAGAAAGCCACAGGATAAACGTGAACAAGATTAGGTAAACAGGGCAAAGGCCCCAGTATAGGACAAAGTTACAGGAATAGGAAATCTCAGGATGAAAACATCCAAGATTAGGTAAACAAGATTAGGTATTCAGGGCGGAAATGCCGCCCAACTTAGTACAATAGCAGAAAGCTGCTTCCACAGGAGGGAAGGACCAAAATAGGTAAACAGGTAAACAGGGCTATAAACTGCAGCAGGGCTGAAGTTGCCCAGAATGGAGCTAATTAGCAAAAGAAAGGTGCCTTCTTGACCCTAAGATAGCATGCTCTCTCTTTCTTGTCCCCTAGGCCAGTTTAGGTAAACAGAGGTGGCACCTCATGTCTGCTGTAAACAACCTTCCACCCAGCTCCAGGATTTTGTTCTGTATTGGCCCAAACCCCTAACACTGCGTATCTTCAAAAGCCCCTTTCGTCACGCCCATGAGTTAATGTTCATGGTTTCCTTGTCTCTTTGTGCAGGTCGATCATGTTTGTAAGCCTTCTGATCTTAATAAAAACAGGGAAAGGGGTTCTTGTCTCCTCCCAGACTTTAGCCTCTTTCACATTTTAATTCTGCATCCACTCTTGCTGGACAAGAGAGAACTCCAGACCCAGAGTCTATGACCAGGGGGTTTTGTTTAGCAGGATTTTTTATACCCTGCTTGACATGTAAACATATTCTATCTATGTAACTATCCCCATCTTAGACTCCTCCTGGAGTCTCACTGAGACAGAACAAATCAGGAATCTTACCATTGTCAGTAAGCAATCCTGATCAGCTGGTTGCAAATTACCCCCAAACTGCTCAGCTGTATGGTTACAAAGTAGCACTACTAATAGAACATTCAAGTCTTAACCAGGGATCAGTGTTCTGCAGGTACTTTAGAAAAATAGCTTAGGCCAATTCCCAGTCTGCTGGAATTAATACTCACAACAGATATATATTAAGAAAGTACAGTGGATGTACACTGAAGGAAAGAATTACAGATGCTGTTCCTGGAATTTGTATGCCTTTTTCTTTGAGGAAACACAAAATATAAAAACTCCACTTCAAGCAACCAAGCCAGAATAGGCACAATGGGTCTGAATTAGATATTAGACTTCAACATTTGAATTGAGCTCAAGTCAGTTTTGGTTGAGCCTTAGAGAATCTCTTTTCCAAGTTTTTGGTTAGGTGAAACTATTTCCTAGTCTGTTCTTCAAATATGCTCTCTGTTATTTTACATCATCACCACCACCACAACCAGGACCACCTCAATCCCTGATGATTGCATATTCTCCACTTTCTCTCTGAAAATGTTCTAAAACTCTTAGATCCTATCATTTCCAGAGTCTAGAAGGTGCTTCGAAGTTTTCTCTAAAAAGGTTCCTCCTGTTTTTTAGACTTTTCCCCACTAATCATACTCTCCTAGAAGTTTCTACATCTGCACTCCAAAAACACCTCTTTTCCCCCAAGGCGATAGAACTTTTTGTTCTCACTCTTTCTCAAGTCTTATTGCAGCATATTCACTAGCTGGTTTTAACATCTGGTTATTTATATAGCAGATATCACAGTTTTTAATTTATTAATCCACATATTTCAAGGGTGCAGAATTTAGACCATGTATCTTCTATTTCTGTGCTTAATGGGAAACTTAATATCTTGACTTTTCCAAAAAACTTTGTGCCATCTAGTAATTTTTCAGTTCCTTCTGCTTTAAAAAAAATTTTTTTAATGTTTATTTATTTTTGAGAGACAGAGAGAGACAGAGTGCGAGCAGGGGAGGGGCAGAGAGAGAGGGAGACACAGATGGAAGCAGTCTCCGGGCTCCAAGCTGTCAGCACAGAGCCCGACGTGGGGCTCAAACTCAAAGACTACAAGATCATGACCTGAGTTGAAATTGGACGCTCAACCAACTGAGCCACCCAGGTGCCCCATAGTTACTTCTGTTTTTTATTTAGTTACTTCAGACTCTTCAAAATGGAAAGGGATGCATAGAATAGGTGCACTGAATCCTATTACCTTTCACCCAGGGAGGTTTATTTATATTATGAGCAGGAGGGAAAAGAAGGTGAGTAATACCACACAACTTATTGGTGTCCTTAGGACCTCAGATTGGAAGCTGTTGCCTTAAACCTACTGATACGAAGTTTTTTTTTTCCTTTGGTGATAGGTATCATCAAGTACTTAATGTCTTATTTTATATTCAATTGCCATATTAGGGGAAGCAAAAAGGAGTCAGAGGGGGGAATGTATTCGTTATTTTTCACATTTCATCTTCAACACCTTTTATGATGATAATATAACAGCAATAAGCATGTCATTTATTAAACATGAGTTAATGTCAGGTTGTGTGACCTACTGATTTTATCTAACCATCATATCAGTGATATATATATCATTATCCCTATTTTATATAAATGGAAAATTGAATAAGGACATGGTTTAAGGGCCACGCTCAGACAATATCTAGATTGAAATTTTAATCCACATCCCAGATATTTAAGAAGCTATATTTATTTTATTATTCAGTGCTACTTGTCTTCATCTCTTTCCTCTCTTTTCTTCATAATAGCAACCATAGTTAAAATTTTGTATTTATTTTTTAATCCTTTATTGATATAAATGGTGTATTTTGTTGGATGTGCTTCTTGATCTTTACTTCTGTTTGCTACCTGTTCCAGTCCATGGGACAGAATCATATGTGGTGGGATAATTATTGAAAAGTTATTTCATGGCTTGCTCCTGTTACTCCAGGTATCTCATAGAAATAGGAGATGTTTATGTGTGTGTGTGTGTGTGTGTGTGTGTGTGTGTGTATTATACTGACTTTTGAGAGACACAGAGACAGTGTGAGTTGGGGAGGGAGGGGTAGAGAGAGAGAGAGAGAGAGAGAGAGAGAGAGAGAGAATCCCAAGCAGGCTCCACACTGTCAGTGCAGAGCCCAATGTGGGGCTTGAACTCATGAACAATGAGATCATGACCTGAGTCAAAGCCAAGAATTAGACTCTTAACCGACTGAGCCACCCAGCCACCCCAGGAGATGTTTTTTAAACCTTGTTTTCCAGAAGTTAACAAAACCTTTGGGTTTCACCTGGGAAATTATTATGGTACTGTCCAGGTTTGCTAATTATGGTACTGTTTAGGCTTCTGAAAAAAAAAATTCCTAGTTCAAACTTTTATTGCTTCAATTTAAGCAAACAAAAAACAACCAGGTTGGGAGGTATAAATGCAAATAGAGGGGTGTGTTGAGGGCTTGTGACAATGACTAGGAGGTTTGAAGGACTTTCACCCTGTTGGAAGATCAAGCTTCCTCATAGCTTTCCCAGGTAGATAATAGGACCTTGGACAGGTGTCAGAGTGAGGTGTGAACTCCTTGGTAGCTGCATGCTTCAGCTCTCAGCCCTTAAAAAACAACTGAATTCAATCCAGGCACAAAGGCAGTAGAGTGGTCATCATTAAGGGCTCTGGATCAGTGAGCATACTATTAAGAACTTTGTGGCAATAATAAGAGAGGATCTTTCTAATGAGTTTTACAGGGGATTTTAGAGAGGGAATAATCTCTCCCACTGCACCCTAAAAGTCCATGTCTTAAAAAGAATTTCATTCCATCTCTCCATACAGAGATTGGCTACATGGAACAGTTTTAGCATGGTTTCAGAAAATAAAGGCATATGGTATTTATTTTTTTGCACCCTGGTATATTTATTGCACAGCATTCTGTCTGACCCACTCACACAGTCTTGTGAGTTAATGTTGTAGAAAAGAAGAGAGTGAGGTAAAACTTTTGTACAGTAAACTTCCTTTTAGCCTCTGTGGAAAGGGAAATACTCATAACCAGTTAATGACCAACAGTCAACTATGGCATGGGTAACAACAAAGCACAAACAAGAATAAAGCATGAACAAGGTGTAACTCTGACCAGATCACCCAGAAATTGCTGAAAATGGAGGATCTAATTTCCATATTTATTCTAGAAGAGACACTATTGACTCATTAAGGTGTATGTTCATACGAGAGGCTGGTGAATAAGATAGAGGGGTGCTTGGCAGATGTATCTTAGCCTCTATTACTTTGAATATTTGATTGGCTTATTTTCTGACCTCAATGGATAATGTTCCTCTATATTTAGGGCCAGTCTGTCTTTACAATATGGAATCCTTCTGGTTTAATTTCATGCAGTTAAGCTTAGTGTCAGAGATGGCTACATAGAGACCAGATTCAAAACAGTCAATAATGTTTTCCACTTTTATTTTTTTCTACTCTGGAAACTATAAGTGTGTCTATTAAAACATTAATGATAGACATTTGAATATACATATAGCTCATTTTGGTTTTCCATTAGCCTACCATTTAATGTGCTAGAGCCATGTGTTATGCAGCTAATTAAATAATAAAAGAGAATCAGACTAAAATGTTTGACATGAACATGTAATTTAATTTTGGCATTTGGAATTCACGTTTTTAAACTGCATTTTTAAACTGCACTGGTTTTTAAAATTTCTATTATCCAAAATTCATGTATTAATAGGATATTAGAACTGGAAATGTATATATAGACCATTTGTCCAACCTCTCCATTTTACAGATGGGGAAATAGAAATATAATAAATATTGAGATTATTTTCAGGAACATTTTAAACTGTTTTCATTGTGATTCATTCTCCACATTCCATTTCATTAAACAGAAAGTATATTAGATATTGCTGTAAATAATTTTAAATGCTATATTCAATTTATATTAGAAAGATGTTAAATCATGTGACTTTTAATCAAAACTAGACGGGTGACAATACTTTGCATGAGTTTAGCATTTAATTCCTTTTCTTAGGAATCGCAATTTTCTTGCTGTACTCAACAGAATTGCCATATGGGATGGAAAGGGAGAAGAGGGATGGTAAGGGGCCTGGGCAAGAAGCTTCCAGCCCTCAGCTTCCACTCTGTAAAAGTGAATGTGAGAAGTTCTATTTTCATGTGCTTTGCATATTCAGTTTCTACTGACCATTTGGTTTCAAGATATAGATCCACTGCAACAATCACTTTACAGAATTTGTGATACCTAGTTATCTACATCTCCTGCCAATGCCAAAATAAGCGTTTTTATCGAATGAATATTTCCTGTAACTTTCTTACGAACTCATTCAACTTGGGCTTTAAGTCCTTTACATTCCTGCTTCACTCTGTATTTTATAATATATTCTCTGTTTTATTCTCTTCATGATTGTTTATACCCAAAAGAGTTATTTTTATAGTCCAGAGGGGGCTTTATACCCAAGACTAAAATCCTCTGTTGTTGCTTAATTTTTCCTTTTATACAGTCTTAGAAACTAGTGTATAATTGATGTTACATCTTTGAAAAGTTTTTCATAATCAAAAGTGTCTGATGTATTTATGATAAACTGCTAGTGTCTCATAGGTAAGCCATTAATCTCTCTGCTTTGCTTTGCTGAACTCTTCCTTTGCTCTATAGTTATCTTCCACTGGTCTAGTTAACACACTCAAAGATTCATTGGAAGTCACTCCTGAACCATGATTCAATACTTCTAGTAAAGATGACCTTTCTCCTGTGCTCTCACAGATTTTGCCCTCAATGTCACCATTAGCACAGGGTCCCATGCAAAAGCACTCAAAAGACATTGATTGTAAATGTTTCAACATTTTGTTACCATAGTAAACTCAGGTTTACTGTTTTTTCCATGTCACACTCTTCATTTTTATTGTTCTTACTTTTCTGCAGTCATAATCTTGTTTTGAATTTAACAGAAATTTAAGTTAAACATTTTACATGCTCTCTTGCCCTAGTGCTTATGTTTTCCACATGACCTTTGTTTTTATGTTTATTTATTTATTTTGAGAGAGAGAGAGGGAAAGAGGGGCAGAGAGAATCTCAAGCAGGCTCTGCACTGTCAGCACAGACGCTGACATGGGGCTCTATTCCACAAACCATGAGATCATGACCTGAGCCGAAACCAAGAGTCAGACACTTAACTGACTAAGCCATCCAGGCACCTCTCCACATATTCTTAAAGAAATGTCTCATTTGTAATGACATAAATCTCTTTCTGATTAACTGTGTCTTATAGTTTTCTAGAGCCAGTGAAAAGAACTCCATAAGTGGAATGGTATATTCTGTTGTTAGAAGCTATCGACAGCTATTATTTACTAAATCTAACACTTCATAGGCTTTATATAATATTTTTCTCTGTTTATATCCTTTATATAAAATAATGACTAGAATTTATATAATCCTCTATATTTTATAATAAAATTTCAAAACTTTATCTTACTGAAAACATACAATATTTTGTGTGTGTGTGTGTGTGTGTGTGTGTGTGTGTGTGAGAGAGAGAGAGAGAGAGAGAGAGAGCAAGCGAGCATGTGCACATGAGACAAGGGCAGAGAGACAGGGAGAGAGAGAATCCTAAGTAAGCTCTGAGCTGTCAGAGCACATAGCCTGACACAGGACTCAATCTCATGACCGTGAGATCATGACTTGAGCCAAAATCAAGTCAGATGCTTAACCAACTGAGCCACCCAGGTGCCCCTACAATATCTTTTTGAGATAAGTTAGATGAGTTGTATCATCTCCATTTTGAAATTTACAAAATAAAATTCAGAGAGGTAAGATAATCTTATTTTTTTTAATTTTTTTTAACGTTTATTTATTTTTGAGACAGAGAGAGACAGAGCATGAACAGGGGAGGGGCAGAGAGAGAGGGAGACACAGAATCCGAAACAAGCTCCAGGCTCTGAGCTGTCAGCACAGAGCCCAACGCGGGGCTCGAACTCACGGACCATGAGATCATGACCTGAGCCGAAGTCGGACGCTTAACTGACCAAGCCACCCAGCTGCCCTGATAATCTTATTTTTTAAAAAAATCTGAATACTTTTAGAGGGCAAAAGGCAGCATTTAATAGTCAGAAGCAAGGTGTATGCAATGATCCTAATGAGTGATAAGTTTGGAATGGCAGTCAGGGTTCTGTCTGTCCTGTTGAGAGCAAGACAGATAGTTAAAAGATCAGTGGCCTGAAGGGAAAGATGGATATATAGCCAATAAAGATCTGGCTTAATTTATACAAACAAATCAAGAATAAATGATCAGCAAATGGAAAACAATGCTGTAATAAACAGTCATGCTCTCTTATCAGTCAGCTTGCAGACATGAATCAGTTCTTATAATTGGATCACAGTGAATGAAGGAGATCAAATCCCAAAGAGAAATGGTTCTGCAACCATGGAAACTGTCCACAGGAATGCTTACCTCGCCCTTTCCCGAAGGGATCTATTTACACAGGTAAAACTGCATACTGGGGAAGTGAGGAATTTAGCTTTTTGTACACTGATGGACACAGGGTCAAAATTTTCATTGATACCCATCGTGGCTCATAGCTGAGTCCTTTGATGGGAAGTGCCCTAGGTTGTAGGGAACTGCTTCATCCAGAGCCATGCTCCCTATGCTGGGACAGGCCACATGGAATGGCTGGTCTGCTTGGAGGATGTGGGGAGGCAAAAATCTAGACTGCTTGCTAGATCAGCTCAGGTCTCTTGCTACTGCAACAGATCTCAACCTCTCTGCCTAATCCTGCTTCCTTTATTTCCTTGTGAAACATTTATTTCCTTCGTGAAAATAAATTTCCATCCGGGAGTCTTTTCCCTGGGGATTTTACCTAACACACACACACACACACACACACACACACACACACAGCCAAAGCACTTTGTGAAAGAGCATGCTACTTTAAATACCTGCCAAGCTCAGAGTGTCTATAGCTACTTACTCACATCAGATGTCTGTTCTCCTTATCATTTACCTCCTCTATCTTCCACTTCTATAAACCTAGAATTAGCAAAATGGGGTAGTAAAGTTGAGGAACCAGGTGGGAAAATAGAAAAAAAAAACCCTGCTGATTCCATTCTTTCCCACTTTGGCAACCAGTCTAAAGCAGATGAGAGTTGGGAAAAAGGGAATTTTTTTACCTTTAAGTGAACTTGGATAACTCAAATGTTAACACTGGAATAAATATATAAATTACTAAGCTGATACTATTTGTGGGCCAAATTGACCAGAAGACTTTTCAGTATGTAAGAGTGAATACACAAGCCACGTATTCTGCCTTAGTCTCACAACAGAGGAAGGAAACAGACTCTCAGAGCAAGAAACATGATGACAGTGTTTTCTGTTGCACCAGCATCCAGCTTGTTCCATGTAGGGATGTACATGGCTCCCATGGAAACAGCCCAACCAAAGTAATGTAGCATGTGCAACGGACTTATTTCCTTCCTAAGACATTGATTCTTGCAAGCTTTACTTCCTCCAGGTCCAGTTAGTAAGAATGGTAAGTTGAAATGTTTTTCAAAGTTCTTGATTAATGAAAGAAAACCTGCCACTTTCATAGTTGGAGAGAGAGAGAGAGAGAAACTGAAATAGTGAAGGAGAGCAGAAATGAATTTTAAGTCAAAATGTGGAAAGGAGGAACAGGTGTTGGAGGCAGTGCTGCTGAAAATGAAACTAGCTCACAGATTTTAATGATTTTTACTGTGAAAAACCTTCCCAGAAAGCTCTTTGTTTCTTGTATAATGTCATATTGTTCAGGTTTGGAAAACTTTGTCTTGGCAATTTGCATGGCTTATTTTTAAGACCTACAAAAAATGTATAAAATATTTATTGAAAACCCATAAGGCAAGGCACTAGTGAGGTGCTGTTGTTAAGCACCTCAGAAGTGTAGGTTTCATCAGGGCTTGCAGAGCATAACGGCATAACAGCACAATGGCCTCATATTTCTGACCCTTAGATTATAGCTCTAAAAAGCATATGGAATTAAAATTAATGACAGACATTTGTAGGGCATTGTATGACTCTTATACACAAGCTAATTCACTTTCATTTACTTTTTGGGTTTATAACACTAGAGTTAAATATCATTTATCAATTCAGAGAAGATTAGCCACATTATTTATTGTAGATTCCCTATACTAAATTTTTAAGCTCTGAAAATGTATATTTTTTCTCATTTTACCAATTTTACCTCCTTCCTGCCCTTGCTAAAATGGTACTTAGCTCCTACAGATACAAAAGTCTAGAAAAATTAAATGGGAATTATCTCAGTGTTAGTACAAGTCCTATTCTAATACTTAAATAAAAAGAGGAGATTTAATAATAGGATATTTGAACCAAATACTCATTTCAAACATCTACATTCTCCTTGTACTTTATTCAGGAAAAACACCCTTATTTTCAAGGAAAAAAATTCTTCCCAGAAACTTAACTGGGAACATGAGAAAAAAATTCACTGATACATGAGAAAAAAATTGAGAGAAAAATATATGAAATCTATATCAAAGGAAATGGGGGGGGGCTGATTTACTAAATATTCTTGCAACCAATCCCCTTGCTCTTTAGTTTATGCACCCAAGACCTTGAAATCCTTTCAGAAAAGTAAACCGCCAATGGATACCTTGCTGATATTGGTAACCAATGTATTCTATCCTCAATTCAAAGACTGACCAAACAGATCTAAATAAGAGAATCATAGATCTCCTATGCCTAACTCTGTTTTAATTCATTACGTTGGCTTTAAAAAAAGGAGGTTGAAAAGTTAAAGAAAATAAATACTGCAGGTGTTGAATGAAAAGCACTCCCCTTTGTGACTCACAATTTGGCTCCAATCCCCAGTGTGTTACAAATGAACTTAGTTGAAAGTTTTGTATTTAATCCCCAGATCTTCACTGGAGGAGCAGTAGGGGAGGATAAAGGCAATGCATTTCTTCTGGAGAAATTGCATCATACTGCACACTCTTCCACTAAATCTACCAAATCTCATTTTCTTGATCATTAAGGCATGAGGCCAGGCCCATCTGTTTAGTTAGGCATTTCTGTGATTGTGAGCAAAATATGTTTAAGGATGAGTTTATTTGCTAAGTTCTTTCCATTTAGTCATTGATTATCATGGTAAGTGCACAATTCTCATGTGTGTGTACTTAAAGATAAATACATTCAGAGTTTAAATGATGGGCAACTGAAAATATGTTAAAGTTAATACAGTTTACATTAATAACATTAATATATGAGTTCAGAAGCCTGCAGACATCAGGCTTCACCAAACAATATAAATTACTTCTTAATGCCAAGGAAGGAAATTGGAAATGAGGAAATCATTTGAGTCTTACTAGCTTTACCAAAATAAAATATTTTGCATCCTCATAGATACTAAGCTTCTTAGGTTTTAAGAGTTTTATAATGTACTGTCACAGAGTTTTCTCCTGATGCAGTCATTTTACTTTTTGAAAAATTAAGGCTAATATACCAAATAATCCTGCAGCTGGTAACAGCTTCCACTTTAGTGATGGTGACTTTCACTTCACAAAGAAATTTAAAATTATACACTTGGAAAATTTCTCCACTAAAACATTAAAGTTTAAAAAGCTGCATCAAGTACGTTAACAGGGAGGAAAAGCTTCAGCATAAAATTAGAAAATGCAAAAGTTAAGACTCTAATAACATTAACTCAACAACATTGGTCGCAAAGAAAGCCCAATTATCAGATGGCAAAGGGTCTTTGTCAGTATTAGTGTTATGTAACATCAGCAATGCCACCAGCAGAAACAGGTTCACTCCGAACACTTATAGTTTAATTGTTTTGTATGACTTCACTGACATGTCCCTGAAATATTTTTAAATGACATCCAGAATTTGTCCTGTTGTATTGTGGCTTTATACAGCTTTAAAATATAACTGAGGTTAAAAGGCAGGAAATAGAGTTCATCATTTAGGTTTTGAAGCTGCTCTTGCAATATTATGCTTCAATTTTTCCATGATCAAGAATTTGGTTCCAAATTTTGGTTCCAAAATTCCAAAATCCATTTTACCTGTTCTATGCTAACTCTGAGTATTGCACTTCTAAATGTAAAATTATATTTGTTTTTGTTTTTTTTTTAATATTGGCAAATAGAGCATTTCAAGGCAATAAAATTCTTTCCTGGAGTATTAAAAATCTAGCTGTATCTATTGGTTCAAAGTGAACTTAGAATATGTAAAATACCTCAAAATTTTTTTTTCAAAAAATTAATGTCTTTACATTATATTTATTTATTACATTACATTATATTTATTACATTATCATTTTATTAATTTCATAAATGTATCTACACACTTACATCTACTTATTTAAATATAAATATGGCATCACTTCATAATGGAGTTCTCAACTAGCTATTTCTCAATGCTTAAGTGACCTAGGGAAATTTTTATCATATTTTCCGGCATGATTCCCACCTGAAAAGTAGAAGGACTAGGCTAAAAGCTTTTAAGGCCCTTTATGGAGTAAAATGTTTGAGTTAAAAGATCCCTCCATACAGTTGTTAGCCAGCCAATTAAAGGCAAGCTTACTTAAAAAAAATTTTTTTTAACGTTTATTCATTTTTTGAGACAGAGAGAGACAGAGCATGAATGGGGGAAGGTCAGAGAGAGAGGGAGACACAGAATCCGAAACAGGCTCCATGCTCTGAGCTGTCAGCACAGAGCCCGACACGGGGCTCAAACTCACAGACCGTGAGATCATGACCTGAGCCGAAGTCAGACACCCAACCGACTGAGCCACCCAGGCACCCCAAGGCAAGCTTACTTAGATACACTATCTGAATGATTTCAAATGATCTGATTTGTCCAATCCTTCACTTTTCAAATAAGTATGAGGAGGTATTACAGATGCATGTTTCTAATATTTCAGTCTTCTACTGACTGCTTTGGTATTATGTAGACATATTTCCATACTTCCCAATTGTTTTTCTTATTCTTTTCTCATCTCAGGTAGTGGACAAAATTAAAATAAAAGTGTAAGAGCAGTTTTATACCTGGGATCCCCTACAATCTACAAATCTAATCAATACATTTGTCCACTGGAAAGAAAACTTTCCAAGGCAAGAAATGTAGAACTTTCAAAGAGATTTAGAATGTCTTGTCAGAGTGTCAAAGACTTCATCATTGGGAGTAGAAAAAATAAAAAGAACTTTTCATAGATCCTAATCGAATTAAAAAATTGTGATTGCTGTAAACACAAGTAATATAAGTCTGCCTGGCAAGCAGAGCGACAGTTTGTAATCTAAAACATGTCACCCTTATATTTGAGTCTAATTTAATTTTCTACTTACCAGCAGGATATCATGAAACTGTTGATTTTAAGAGTATGTCACATAAATCTAATCTCATATTTCTTTGCTTCTCTTTCTTTTTTTTTTCTTACTGATTCTCTCAACCTAGCAGGAGACTTTAAAACTCCTTCCTGGTTCTATAACATAACATGTCCCATAAATTACAAAATTGCTTGTATAGTCAAACTTTGTGTACATACAACTTCCTAGATTTTTCATATATTAGTGTTAACGAATGAAGACCACCATAGAATTAAATGTAGAGCTCTAAATGAAGGTTAAAATTATTCTAACACATATCATTCCGTAACCCAAATTTATGCTTCAGTAAATCTGAAATTACGAATTTTCAATAACTTTTATCCTGTTTTTTCATTATTTCCCATTTCTCATTACATTCACAAGAATGAAAATATTTCAATATCAACATATTTTTTTAAAAAATATAGAGATGGGGCACCTGGGTGTCTCAATTAAGGGTCTGACTCTTGGTTTTGGCTCAAGTCATGATCTCATGGTTCGTGAGTTCAAGCCCCACATCAAGTTCCATGCTGATAGCAAGGAGCCTGCTTGGAATTCTCTCTCTCCCCTCGTCTCTCTGCCCCTACCCCACTCACTCTTTCTGTCTCTTTCAAAATAAATAAACTTAAAAAATTTTAAAAAAAGTATATAGATAGTGTCACACAGGGGACACATTGATTTGTTGACATTACTCTTTGTTTTATATAAGTGGACCAGTGAGCAAGCAATAGTGCACTATTACACAATTACAAATCTTCTCTAGTCAAAGTTTCTCAACAATGAAATTGTCAAACAAGAAAGCACTACCCATCTAGCCACTGGTGAAGAATCTATTTATGTTAAATTTGATTCTTTAGCATAAAGAATATATGTTTTCACTTTCATTATAAATCACAAGGACACTTGAGAAACTTGTTTTGTGGAAATCCATATAGAGTACAATTAAATATTATCACATGAAGAATCCTTCAAAACTAAGTTCAAGACAGGGTTATAGTGAACATTAAGGTGAATAAACCATAGTATTTAATTTCATTTAGCTACAATCTTTTCTTTACAAATAATAGCAAAGAGAGGTTGACATGGGTATACTTTACTAAATTGATATTACCAGTTTTGAGTTTGCTACACTATTTTCATTAGAGTGGCTTATTATATTAGTTCAATAGGGCTGCTATGACAAATACCACAGTCTGGATGAATTAAACAACAGAAATCTATTGTCTTACCATTCTGGAGGCTGGAAGTTTGAGATCCAGGTGTTGACAGGTTTGGTTTCTCCAGAGGCACCTTTCCTTGGCTTGTAGATAGCACCTTCTTGCTGTGACCTCACAGGGCTTTTTTCTCTGTGTGGCTGTGCATCCCAATGTTGCATCCTTTTTCTGTAAAGACACCAGTCATATTGGATTAGGGCCTCATGCTCGTGATCTCAATTACCTCTCTGAAGGTCCTAGCTCCAAAAATAGTCATAGTGGGGGCTAGGGTTTTAACATACGAATTTGGAGGTAACACACTTTATTTATTTAAAAAAATTTTCTTGATGTTTATTTATTTTTGAGAGAGAGGCAAGACAGAGACAGAGCAAGAGTGGGAGAGGGGCAGAGAGAGGGAGAAACAGAATCTGAAGCAGACTGTAGGCTCTGGGCTGTCAGCACAGGGCCTGGTGTGGGGCTGGAACCCAGAAGCCATGAGATCGTGACCTGAGCCGAAGTGGGACACTCAATGGACTGAGCCACCCAGGCCCCGCTGGAGGTAACATACTTTAGACCTGAACAGTTATTAGATGCTTCTTTAAAATACGATGTAGTTCAAACACTTTTTTTTAATAGGCAAATTTATTTATTTATTTATTTATTTATTTATTTATTTATTTACAGAGAGGGTGAAAATGAGCGAGGGGCATAAAAAGGGGGAGGGGAGAGAGACAGAGACAGAGACACAGATCGAGAGAGAGAGAGAGAGAAGCAGGGCTCACCCAAAATGGGGCTTGTGCTCATCTGAAGTGGGGCTCAAGCTCACCTCAAGTGGGACTTGAACTCAGGAACTATGAGATCATGACCTGAGCCCAAGTCAGATGCTTAACAACTGAGCCCCTCAGGAGCCCTGGAGTTCAAAAACTTTTACAGGAGGGTCCTATATGATGTACTGAAATGCAAATATTGTCAATACAGAGTAACTCCAGATGATTACATTTTGGTTTTTTATGCTTTGTGTGGATGAAAAGATCACAGTCAGTTTTGTAGCCCTGAAATTTCTATCAGGCTTTCTTTTAACTCCATGGTATCTTATCAGTCTCAGAACTAACATAATACAGACCTTCACTGCTGTGAAGAGGTTAAGGAGTCTCTGTGCATGGCCACTGTGGAACTCACATGCACATTTCACTATACTGCATTTTATATGTAAATGTATGTCCAGTAATGCATATTTTAGATAAAACATCTTTTAAGAGATTCATAATTACCATTTCACTGACATTTTCTTGCCACTCTTGAATGACTGTTACATGACATTTGTGCCATGATTATGTGATATCTTTTATTAATTAATTAATTAATTGATTTATTTATTTATATAAAATGTTTATTTATTTATTTGGGGGGAAAAGCACACACAAGCAGGGGAGGGGTAGACAAAGAGGGAGAGTGAGAATCCCAAGCAAGCCCTGTGTGCCAGTGCAGGGCAGAGCCCCACATGGGGCTCCATCTCAGAAACCGTGAAATGATGATGTAAGCCAAGATGAAAAGTCAGCTGATCAACTGATTGAGCCAACCAGGTGCCCTGTTTGTGATATTTATAAACATTCACACACTACATAATATTTTTATTCAGATTCTTAAGTTGAGGAGTCAACGCTTCCAGATGATGGAAATAATTTCTAGTATAATAAGTGAAAATGAATTCATTTCTGCTTTTAAAAGATTAACTACAGAGGTGTAATAAATAAAAAAATAAGTTAGAAGTTCTCTTAATTAGCCACTGCTTAAATACCTATCTAAATTACATGATCATCTTCATTCCTTATGAAGATATACTCACTGATATTCAGAATGCAGAGAACTTCTGGGTAATCTTGTCTATATGCTCTCATTAGTGAGTTTCTAAAATTCATTTGTGCTGGTTGCTAAAACCTTTATTCCAGTTGTACCTCTTGTTGTAATTATATAATTTAATTAAATATTACTGAGAGGTAAATATGAATTTTTCTATGATTATCTATGGTTTTCTATGATTACTGAGTTGAGTAGTTTGGAAATACACCAAAAAAGTGAATTTCTAAAACTTGCTATTAAATTGATACTAATGCAACTTTATAAATTTGGTAAAATCATAAAAATCTACATTTATGTTACTACTTTTGCTTCATACTGTTGGTCTCTCAAGAAGCTGAAAATAGGACATGTGAATGGAATAATTAGTGGAATAATTAGTAGGATAATTAGTAGAATAATTAGAAAATTCAAGGTTGACCCAACATATAAAGAAGAAATAACACTATTTTTTTATAAATTCTTGAAGAAAATGTAGAGAGAGAAAATACATTTTCAAACTTGTTTTATGAAGCCAGGATTATGTTGATATTAATAACCACATTAAAATATGGTGAATGCTGGTACTCATCAGTTATAATTACACACAAGAGAAAACATAAATAATTGAAGTTAATGGAAGGAGATTACAAATAAAATCTAGATTAGAGTGACAGAATATTTTGTTTTATAATACCATGTTTACAACAAATAAATATACATAATTTTTAATCTGAGATTGTTATAATTAGCCAATTCTTTTCCTTATTCATGTATCTCAGTTAAATGACTATCTCTATAATAATCTTGTTAAATTAATCTTAATGCAGGATATTTGATCTTTTTTTAAAATTTTTTTTAAAGTTTATTTATTTTTGAGAGAGACAGAGACAGAATGCGAGTGGGTTAGGGGCAGAGAGAGAGGGAGACACAGAATCCGAAGCAGACTCCAGGCTCCAAGCTGTCAGCACAGAGGGCTCGAACTCACGAGCTGTGAGATCATGACCTGAGCTGAAGTCGGATGCTCAACTGACTGAGCCACCAAGGCACCCCAGGATATTTGATCTTTAAACTATATAATTACTAAATATTAATGATATTTATATTTTCAGAAGCCCTCACAGGTTTTTACAAAAATCTCTAAAATTATTAATTAAAAAGAGGTTACAGACCATATGAACACCAATTTGCATGATTCCACTATTTTCACATCTATTTCTGAACATAAAATTGAGTTCATAGAGTTCTATTATTAATAGATAGTGATCATGACTAAACTCATTCTGTTAATATTTGGTGAATGTTTTCTTTTATCCAATATGCTTCTTGAGAGACAGTGTAACCAAACATCCGATTAAGGGACAATTATTAATTATATTGTTAATGAAGATGCATAACTAGCACATTAAGAATTGCCTGATTGCCTTCATGCATTCTACATATTAGTGTTTTACATTAATATTTGTTTTACTCATTCTGATCTCTTCTAACATAGAATTAAGCATATTTTGCAGATACTTCACACAGTCTTACAAGCTGTGTTATAAGAGTCGCTGAACACGTTGTATTTTATTAGTTCCAGACTTCGTATTTAGGCAGATTTATGTTGCACTGGATTCAAATGTAGGCAATTATTATTATTAATCTTGAGCAAAAAATGTTAAGATAGCCCTATACAAGAGACATACTTAAAATGTATTAGTTTTCTGTATAAACTACATTGGCAAAATTATAGTAGGGCTTCTAGAGCCTTACTCTCATAATATGTGTATTATGAGAAAAAAATTTTATTTTAGGCTTCTTTACTCTTTCTTCTGGAGAATCACAGTAAATATTGCCTATAGTCCGTTTTGTCATAAAAAGAAGTAACTATTTCATTGTTAAAAATCATGAATATAGTTGAAAAGTAAATTTGCTTCTATGCACTGATAAGGAAAATGTTCAAATGGTTTTTAAAAATTTTTGTATTTGTAATATTTTAAATGTACTTAAATATATTCCATTTTTATTTACAGGATTCAGATATATAAATCAATTCCAATGTGCTGCATTTTTTTCAAAGGTAAAAATTGGCTATGTTCCAAGTGCTTCATATACACAAACATGTTCAGGGAAAAACTTACAAAGGGCAATGAATGAGAATGTAATTCAAACCTATAGGGATTTTTCAAGTAAAAATGTAGTTGCTATAAAACATTGATGAAGAATTCAATCAAAATAGTATTTAAATTACTAAACACAAATTATGTTGTTCAAGAAATAAATCTTTGAATCACAATGAAGAGCACTCTATACAAAGCAAATATATATACCTGTGTGTGTGTATGTGTGTGTGTGTGTGTGTGTGTGTGTATGCATGTGTGTTTACTTCATCAGAACAAAATAACTTACAAATACAACAGATACTTAAAGTGGAACAGGTTTGCTATAAATGTGTCAAAGTTAACAAATTACTATAACTGAATGTTTTATAGCAAGCCAGTTTTTAGTGAGACCCCAGAGCTTTGTGAACTGGCAGGTTGGGATGTGGGTGGACTAATAAAAGTTCAATTCTCTTGGAGCTATTGGCTATATGTGTAATGTTGATAAAAATTAAGACTGCATCAGTGATTGGGGTTCCAGTGTGATACGCATCACCCAAAACAGGCTTTTTGTGGCCTCTGATAATTTGGTTCTGCCACCGGGTTCTTGAGAAGACTGCCGAAGTGAGCACTAGATCTGCTGAAATGGCCACCATTTCTCACGTTCCAAATAAGATTTTAGCTTTAAGCTTGCAGCTTTGAAGGAATAATATCTTATGGATTAAAAAGGAATGTTCATCATTTTCCAGAAGGTAACCTAAAAAACAGGTCTATCCACAGAAAATTAGTATGAATATCATGTAACCAATCTCTTGCTTAGATAATTAAAGTAATATCTTTAGGTAAACTATTATTTCCCACTCAAAAGGAGATAAATGAATTCAATGGCTAGAAATTCAATTTATCTTTTAATTACACCTCACAATTACATCCATGTACTGTACAATTTTCTTTATTTGTACAGTAAATGCTTTTCATCCTGCAGCCCACCTGCATTCAACACAGAGTAAGTCTTTATAGCAATTCTGTAGCTGTACTCTAAGTCCAAATAAAGCATGTAATTACAATAAAAAAAAACTTTATAATTGCTTGGGTTTTAACAATACATTAAATTGAAAAGACAGCTTACCCTGAGAAATGCAGTCATCTCTGGGGAAAGGGGAAAGTTTTTATAAAAAGTAATCCACTTTCAGTGAAGCAACTAATTATTGACGCTACAGCTGGACACTTGTGTTTCCAACAGCCAATTTCATAGACTTTCTGTCGAGTAAAATCCAATTTTAAAATTTATAATGCAGTTGAGTTTTGCCAGAAGAAAAAAAAGCTGGAGTTAGACACAGTTGGAAGGGACTTAGGGAACACTAGTGGAATCTCTACTTTTAACCAATAAGAAAATCAATATCCACAAAGGTCAAAGGAGTTTCTCAAGTTCATACAATTAATTATTTACAAAATAAGGATAAACTCCAAGCTACTGATTCTCAAAGTTTTTGTTTTAGCAGAAAGAGACTCACTATAAGGAGTAAACATCATATATAAGTAAATTTTGCACTATGTAAGAAGGTGATAAGAGTTATGCAAAAAGAAACAAAAGTAAACAGAAAAAAATATTGGAATTGTCAAAGTTGAGGGAAAGTGAAGTAACATATTGCAGACCAGGTAGAACAGTCATCATTTTCATCATTAAGAAGGTGAGATTTGAGCAAAGACTTGAGAGAGATGTGAGTTGGCAATGCAGACATCTGGTGGAAAAGTGGTCCAGTTAGAACTGATAAACAAAAGGTGCTAATAAAATCTTGGTTTGCAAGAATTCATTCTAGAAACATGCATATAGTCCAAAGCACTCATATATCAAAACAAATTTCAAGAATCATTGGCTCAGTTGTGATCATGTGATGATGCATCATGTACTGTTTGTATTTCAAGATATCGCTCATTTGTCAAGTTAAAATTTATTAGAAATGTTTGTTTGTCTTGTGGAACACTCGCAGAACAAGTTACTTGCAATCTAAGGTTTTACTGTCTCAGTGGGAGGGGAAACATCTCGTTTATGCAAGTACTCCATACATAGCTGATATATAACTGATGGGGAGACAAGGATATCATACAGAATTCTCTTCCTCCTGGAAGAGAAATGGGAACCATTGAAGAATTCTAAATAACAAAATTATTGGACTTACTTTCAAAGTAAACTTTTTATGCTGTTTTTCAAAAAGCTGATATATGGGCAAGAGCAGAAACAATGAGACTTGTTAGGAGTAATAGAGTGATATATAGTGGTAGTTCAGATCAGAGTGTTAGCAGTGATGGAAATAGAATTCTCATTATGTTTTTAAGCTACACCTAATATTGGCTGACTTAGATGTGGCATGTAAATGGAATGTGGCATGGTTAACTTAAAAAAAAAAAGTCAACAATGACATCAATATATAAGGCTTGAGCAACTGGAGTGACAGAGCCATTTTGAGAGGAGAAAGACTAAAAAGGTAAGCTTTGGGGAGAAAGGTCAAGACTTCAGTTTTGGCTCATTTATTTGATATCCAAATTGAGATTGTGAGTAAACAATTTGATATATGAGTTAGGATTTAGGAAATAAGTACAGATTGTGGGTGTAAATTTATATATTTTGAGCATGTCAGTATTTGTTAAGGCTGAGAGCTGGATAATGTTTCTAAAGAATGAAAATAGGGAAGATAAAAGATATAAGAACTACATCTTGGAAATTTTAGTATTCAAAAAATTGAGGGAAGAAGAACAATCCACATACACAAATTAAAAAAAAGAATTTCCAGTGACTAGGAGGAAAACCAGAGGAGGTGTCCTGGAAATTAAGTGAAGAAAATCTTTTTTCTTTCTTCTTTTTTTTTTTTTTAGATAGTTTTTAAAATTTTAACATTTTCATTTATTTTTGAGACAGGGAGAGAGAGACACAGAGTGCAGGCCAGGGGAGGGGCAGAGAAAGGGAGACATAGAATTGGAAGCAGGCTCCAGGCTCTGAGCTGTCAGCACAGAGCCTGACATGGAGCTCAAACTCAGAAGCTGGGAGATCACGACCTGAGCTGAAGTTGGATATTTAACTGACTGAGCCACCCAGGTGTCCCAAGAAAATCTAAAGATGAAGAGGTGAACAAGTGTGGCAAGTGCTGTTGATAGGTTGAGAATGATTACACAAAAAATAACTTTGAAATAAGCTTCATGGAAGTTACTGTTGACTGTGGGAAGAGCAGTTTACAATAGTGCTACAGGAAGAGGAGTAAAAATGGAGTGGTTGAGGAGGACATATTCATCAACTATTCCATCAAAAATAAGGTGCCATTTGAATAGTTTTGCCCAGTGCCCTGAAGGAACAATGAATACTGTGAAATACTGAAGTGCGGTAATTATAGACTTAAGACACCAGTCTTAGGAAACTAATTTTTTAACATTGGAACTTTTTACTAAATACATATTAAGTATAGTCTACTTCTATAACCTTTACTAGCCATGTAAGTACTCACTAGTACATCTTATTCATTATTAATAGACCTCCTTTGGAATTCAAATATATAATTTGATAACTTCATTGGTAGTGAATCCAAGAAGATAAGCATCTTACCCTTTAAAAATTTAAAATTTTAAAGGTTATAAGAAAAATTTCAACTATCCCTCCTTCCAGGAAAGGTATATAATTATTGGGTTTTTCTTGCTTTCACTGAAAAGTCTATATTGGTCCATAAAAATAAACCTGATTAACTCAGTCTGATCTCATGGGTCGTGCATCAGGCTCCATGCTGACAGTGTCAAGCCTGTTTGGGATTCTTCCTCTCTCCCCTTCTCTCTGCTCCTCCACTGCTTGTGCTCTCTCTCTCAAAATAAATAAATAAATGTTTTTAAAAAAATAATAAAAATATAAGTTAAATTTAATCTTAATGTTTTTTTAGAATTTATGTCATGTATTTTTCAAGGCATATCTGAAATCAACATAACACCAAAGAACATGTGCATAAAAGTGATATTATCTTCAAGAAGTTGTTACACTTAGAAAACATATTTTATCTAACTTTAATGAGCATTATAAGGTAATTTAATTTATTTTGAAGTGTGGTAGAAACCATAATAGTATTTGGAGTCTTTCATACACTGGCAGAAATATCAGCTTTGTCACTTACTAGCTGTTTAATTTAGGGACGTTACTAGAGTTCTCTAACTTACAGTCCTTGTTTATAACATAGTTTTATTAATGATACGACATAAAGTGCTAGCAAATATTAAGCACAAATAGATCCACAAACCCTGAGTCCAGACAGCTTCAATTTCCAGCCCCATCTCACAAATTGTGTGGACTTACGTTATTCTACCGCTGTGTGCAATCTTTATTTTTGAGCAATGGGGATGATAATAGTACCTAATTTATATTATGTTTACTTTTATATATTTGTATATAATTGTATAGAAGATTATTTTATAAATTAATTTATGTACCATGTCTAAGGTTCTGTTCTTGGTATATAGAAAGCAGTTAATATATTTAAATTCATATTTTTATAATAGTAGTTGCAATAAGAAAAGATACTATAATTGAGAAGTGGCATTCATTCCTTCATTCACTAGATCCACAGTGACCAGAAAGTTGAAATCCAAGACATGGAAATCAATGTTCCTGTATGTAATTTGCCTCAATTCATTATATATTAGACTCATATAGTAATTTTGGAGTGTTGCTTGCTTTTTAAAAATCCTTTTATTTAATTTTTAAAGCCTCATTTAAAAATAAAATCACTAGTCGGGCCTTATGTTGATTGTAAAAATTGAGAGTATGGTATTCAAAGTGGGCAAATCCAAACTGGCAAATTACATGTTTTACATCCTAAAAGGTGTAATTCTTACCTAAGATGTATTACACAAGATACTAAGACACGTTTAATTGAAATAGAGCCTGTAGTAGAAGGAATTCCCGCAAAGCAGCAGCTGTCGGGAAATAAAGAAAAAACAGTTGATAACAGAATGTTTAAAGGCAAAAGACAAAAGCATGGGACCCATATAGTCTTCTCTTCATTTTTACTTATTTGTTTTGTGGTAAAGATTTTGAGAAATGAATATTCTCTTTTTGTAGAAAGGAGGATTTAGTATACCCCAGATCCCAGAAGTTTGCAATTCTGCTTTGCATATTAGCACCAATTTAGGAATTATTTTTAAGATGGCCATGCCTGATTCATGCCTCATCGTAATTTAAGCAAAAACTTAGAAGACCGGACACTGTTATATTTTAAATCTCCCTAGGTAATTCTAATGGGTGGTCAGGGAAAGAGACTATTGAAATACATCATCTCATAGACATGGAAAGCTAGTAATCAAAAGGAAAAAAAATGGTACAGAATAGAAAAACATGTAGCCAGTCATATTAGTCTACTCCTTGTAGTTTTCAAAAGCCTATATTAAAAACCAATGTACAAACATAATAATTAAAATTAATGAATGTACTGTATTGGATGAGATTACAGCAGAAGGGTCAATGAATGTGCTAGATACTACCTATATTCTATCAAGGCACAATTGTGATGTGGACTATAAATATGTAATATGCATGTAGTATGTAATAAAAGTAAATGAATTTTTTAGCATATTCATTACCAAAAGTTGTACTTTGCTTTTGTCTTCTGAAAATTAACAGTGATTCTTTTTTTAATCTTCTCATGATTTCTATGGGTGTTTTATTATTTTCATATATATGTACGTCTGTATATATATTAAATTATGCTAAACGTTATAAAATTTGAATTATATAAAACATGTATTGATTCTTGTATATTAGATCTTTATATGCAATAAAATCTCACTAATTATAAGGATAATCCAAAATAAGATAGTCAAAAGGTAATTCATTTCTTTCAAGAACATGTAGCACATCAGAAGCAATCTTTTAAATGCTTAATGTTACACATTTGAAATTCATTTGATTGTGATGTAGAAAATAGATAACCACTTATAATGAATATACTTTTATGCAAAAAAACTAAGCTAAAATCCTCACAATAATGCATTCATTTTCATTCACTAAACAGTCATGCTATTTTTCTGTATGTTTTGCTTTTCTAGTTTTATCACTATATGAATAATGCAAAGGAAAACTTTTGCAGTCTGGATTAAGTCATCATAAATTCTGAATAATGGGGATTCAACATCACAGAAGTCCCAGAAGGCTCATTTTCAAGATTTCATTAATATCTTAGAGAGCTAAAGTAAAAGTATCATTCCTCATATAATAGATATGTTAATTTATTTATAACAATGTATATGCAACACAATTAACAATTCCATGTTACTATATAGCCTGTTTAGTATAAGACTAACTTAAATTTTCCCTAATATGATATCAATAATTTTAAATAAAGATTTACAAATATTGATATACAGGGTGATGCTTTTAAAAATTATCATTTGGCATGTGAAATTCAGGCTTATTGTACCTTAAAAAGGTCATATAGAAATTAGAACTGTGAGTGGGAGTTGAACCATGCATAGTAGTGTAATTCACATAAGTATCAATACGTAATTTTCCAAATAGACCTCATTCTACTCTATTTTCAGAGAGCCTAATATTTATTTTGGCCACAAGGAAGGCTGCAATTGGAAATAGAGTTGGGATTTGAGTTAAAAATTTTAAAACATTTGAAACAGCCTATACAGTAAATCATAATACAGATCATTCATTTCTATTTATACACAATGATAAAATACTCCCCTTTAGGCCCCCATGAGGATATTCTTTCCTATCAAAGTAAGTACATTGACTTCATAAATTCAGTATGCCATGATGTTTTAAAAATGTTTGGGTGACATAAATTGCCCTTGTACACTGAAGAAGTAGTTTTATTTATACTACTAACTTCCATACTTACAATGGATTTGTAGAATTAATCAAATGTTGGCACAAACTCAGAAACTTTCAAACATGTATTTCAGAAGCACATACTCAGTGGTTGTTTCACGTCGTATCTTACAATTGTATGAATTCATAGAATATTTTAAAGTCAAGGTGCTAATTTGAAAGATTATCTTTAGAAAGAATCTGGAAAGTGCCTATTACCTCAAAAATATTCTTTGCAAGCATTCTCTTTTCCTTCCTTACGTAATTTGGAACAAGCAAGAAGGTCAGTTAGTGAGGAAATAACATTATTCAAGAAAAAATCTCCATCAGACCCTGGACCTGTCTCTTGGGCAAACATTAGTAGGAAATGAATTAATGTTTTGCAATTTGTAGCTTCAAACTCTGTTTTAATATTGCTCATATGCTACTGGCTATGTACAGTGGAGTTAATATTCTGTAATATTATATTTTATATGCTCTCCTAGGGGTTCTTTGTATTGCTTTTCATTTACTACACCAGTACATTATTTGGCTGCATGTAAGAACTTGGGCATTATTCTGTCATTCAGTTTCAGCTGCCAAAACACTTTTGATCAATACAACTTCCAGAAATATTAGGTCATAAAAAGCAATGTGTTTAGTAGAACATTTGTGTCATTACTAAAACTTTTAGTACAAAAGTCCTGAAAACTAGAAGTCTCAGCCCTCTCTCACCTTTTAATGTGCTTCTGTGTGACTATTAAATACAAACTGTATATGAACACTTCATTCATCCTTGAAGAAACACATGGAGTCTGAAGTTATTTAATGCTACCATATAAATTTCTATATAGGTATTTCCAGTTGCAACCTGAAGTGCATAAAATAATGGAGCAGAGCTAACAACCTGATTTAGTGCCTTCCTCCAGAAACCTCTCTGCTTCTAGTACTAAAAAGAAATTAAAAAATAATAGAAAAGAGAAAAAAATTCTACATCTCTGTGAACTTCTATGGGGAAAATTATTGATTTAATCTATAAAACAAAGTTCAGATAAATAAAATACTGAGATAATTATATGATAATATCTCAGACATTTTCTTGATGATATTTTATGCAAAATATTTGTTTGACAAGATCTATTCTTGCCCTTAGAGTAGATTATAAAGGCAAAGGGAACAAGAGTAACTGGTGCAGAACCAGGAACACAATAATTTCATTCTTAATTCATGAATTCATGGAGAAATTCACAAGTGAGGAAGTGCATGTTTCTTATAGTTCATGTTGTAGATAATAATACTTTGAGTTGATTTCTTTGTCTTTAAAATAAAGAAACTCACATAAGGAGTTGGTACTGGATTCTTCTAAGAATCTTATAAAAATAGGTGCAACATAACATAAGCATTGAGAAGACTCTTTCCATTAATGCACATTAGAATCAAAGGGGTTTCAGAAGACTAAGCATAGACAGTCTCTTCCAAACTCTGGGAAAACATTAAAGACCAAAATCTTCTATAATGCTAATAACATATGTAGAATCATTTGAGCACAAGAATTGTGTTCCCCAGTTCCTCGAGAAGAAGGACAGCACTAGGCCTGGAGACCTTTGTGAAAGAAAGTCATTTTTCTAGCAATGGTGACTTTGTCATTCCCAAAAGACATCCAAAACAGGAAGTATTCCCTAACAGTGACGAATTTCACATACAACTAAAAATGTCACTAAATTGAAGTGAATATTACTCAATGAGTTAATTATTCAAAACTCTTTTCTATGCTTAAGCAATATCCTAAATATGGCTTTGTGTTCACGACCTATTCTCATCGTCAAAATTACACAGTTTCAGAAGATGAAAAGTAAGATTACTCATTCAATGAATTAACAGTTTTAAATTTTCTTTATCTCCTGGTCTGGAATCAATTATTTTTGTGTTTTGTTGAGCTAAGGCAGAACTTAAGTCCATTTTTTTACAACGTATTTTCTTAGATTTTATCCAAAGAGTAAAGCTAACCTCTATAGATGTATACATCAGTAAAACATAACAGACATAAAGAATCAATATTGAAATATTTTATATGGGTTTTCCTAAAGATTTAAATCAAATATGTAAACCGTTTCTTGATTTTTCTCTAATGTGAGAATTTTTGATGATCCTTGGTTACCAGAGAATTCTCAGTTCCGAATGCTAGTCCATTTTGCTATTTCTATTTTATTTTAATCAAGGTATAAAAAATCTGAAGGATACAAAGTGTATAACTCAGTGTGATGTATAATCACTTCCTAGATCATTCCCAGGATCCATTGTGCCCCTTCTCAGTCATAGGTCCCAGAGAAAAACCACTGACCTTTATCACTACAGATAAGTTTTGTCTCTTTAATTCTTATAAATGGAATCATGTAGATGCAATCTTTGTGTGGCTTTTTTTTTCTTCATCATTATGACAGAGCATTGCTCTTTTCTGTTGGTGCAAAATGTTCAACTGTATGAATGTACTACAATCTATGTATCCATTTTGGTATAGATAGGCAGTTGGGTTGTTTTCAGTATGGACAATGAGGAATAAAGCTGTTACAAACTTTTAGTAGACATATACGTTTAATTATCTTGAGTATATACATTAGGGGTAGAATTTCCGAGTCATAGGACAGGAACATATTTTTCATAGCCATTGTCAAAAAGTTATCCAAAATGGTTGTAATTTATGACTACTTTTAAAAGTAACTAGTTTTGCAGGATGATGGTCTCTCAGACAGGGTCACACCAGTTGTCCATTTTAAGGACAGGTAACAAAGACTTATTTCTAAGGGTCAGGAGACAATCAGGATCAACCTTTACTGCAGTGTTATATGGTTTCAAGTCATTGGACATTCTATGTGCCTATTGGGAAAAGGATCCAATATAGAAAAGAAAGTGTCTCTGATAAAACTTTGCAGATGTCAAGAACTAGATACATCCTCTTACCGAAAATGAGGATGTATAAAAAACCTGTGGTGGTGTTCAAATGCTGCTTTGATAAACTCTAACCATGAACAGAAATTCTGGGAAAGGGTAAAATAAAATAGTTTTCCTTTGTGCTTCCTTTTTACTAAACTACTATTATGGACAGACTAAGAAATTTTATCAGAGACAAGCAGAAGATATCTTACATACCACAATATGGCATCCCATATTTGTTATAGATAAGCTTCAGTAACTTTCTACATCAAAGTGGTGTCATATTTGGAGTAGAGGTCATATATGATGTGCTGAATTGAGGAAAATTACTTAGAAAACTGCATCTAGTTATAATATATACAAAAAGATAGATGAAGCAGTCAGTGGAATCAGTTTGGAATATGGCATTTGACTTTATTCTTGACAATGTTCAGGTGGTTTTACAACAAACTTATGAAAATACATTAAAAGTTATATAAATATAACCAGGGAGCCTCCACTGGCTGTGTCATAAGTGCTTATGAAGTGTTTGCAAGGTGCATAATAGTAATGGTCTTTTAAAAATCTAAAGCCAGTGTTTTATACTTTTCTTTTCAATAAGTGTGAAATTTGTCAGTATTGCCTGTAAATAATTGTGTTATCTCTTTTACTGTAGTATAGATTATATTTAAAAAACGTTTATAAAGTTTTATGAATTTTTTGTGTGTTGTTTTTTAATTTTATTTTTTAATTTACATCCAAATTAGTTAGCATATAGTGCAACAATGATTTCAGGAGTAGATTCCTTAATGCCCCTTACCCATTTAGCCCAGCCCCCCTCCCACAACCCCTCCAGTAACCCTCTGTTTGTTCTCCATATTTAAGAGTCTCTTATGTTTTGTCCCCCTCCCTGTTTTTATATTATTTTTGCTTCCCTTCCCTTATGTTCATCTGTTCTGTCTTAAAGTTCTCATATGAGTGAAGTCATATGATATTTGTCTTTCTCTGGCTAATCTCACTTAGCATAATATCCTCTAGTTTCATCCACGTGGTTGCAAATGGCAAGATTTCATTCTTTTTGATTGCCGAGTAATACTCCATTGTGTGTGTGTGTGTGTGTGTGTGTGTGTGTGTATGTGTGTGTGTGTGTATTTTATGAGGATCCTCCATACTCTTTTCCAGAGTGGCTGCACCAGCTTGCATTCCCACCAACAATGCAAAAGAGATTATCTTTCTTCTCATCCTCACCAACATCTGTTGTTGCCTAAGTTGTTAATGTTAGCCATTCTGACAGATGTAAGGAGGTATCTCATTGTGGTTTTGATTTGTATTTCCCTGACGATGAGTGATGTTGAGCATTTTTTCAGGTGTCAGTTGGCCATCTGGATGTCTTCCTTGGAGAAGTATCTATTCATGTCTTTTGCCCATTTCTTCACTGGATTATTGGCTTTTTGGGTGTTGAGTTTGATCTGTTCTTTATAGATTTTGGATACCAACCCTTTATCTGATATGTCGTTTACAAATATCTTCTCCCATTCCAGCAGTTGCCTTTTAGTTTTGCTGATTATTTCCTTCGCTGTGCAGAAGCTTTTTATTTTGATGAGGTCCCAATAGTTCATTTTTGCTTTTGTTTCCCTTGCCTCTGGAGACATGTTGAGTAAGAAGGTGCTGAGGCCAAAGTCAAAGAGGTTTTTGCATGCTTTTTCCTCAAGGATTTTGATGACTTCCTGTCTTACATTTAGGTCTTTCACCCATTTTGAGTTTATTTTTGTGTGTGGTGTAAGAAAGTGGTCCAGGTTCATTCTTCTGCATGTCCAGTTTTCCCAGCACCACCTGCTGAAGAGACTGTCTTTATTCCATTGGATATTCTTTCCTGCTTTGTCAAAGATTAGTTGGCCATACGTTTGTGGGTTCCATTTCTGGGTTCTCTATTCTGTTCCACTGATCTGAGTGTTTTTGTGCCAGTGTACCTTACTGTCTTATGATTGCAGCTTTGAAGTACAGCTTGAAGTCCGAAGTGAAGTGTTTACAGTTGTTTAATAAAGAACTATATATTTAAAAAGGTCATTTTAGCAACGCAATATTGACCTTTTAACAGTAAGTTATAAGCCAATTTATAAGCCCTTCATTCCTAAAAATCAGGTGTTATTAGTCAATGGCAGTTGGGTTGCCTTATTATTTTGACATGATTTTAACATACAAGTCCAAATACTGATCATCATCTGTATCTTTCCCCTTCACCCCTACTTAAGGCCACATATTGAATGGTTAAGAATATACCTCCATCACTTACAGACAGATCAATTCAGCAAATATTTACTGAATTCCTGACCTATTTATGGGAAGGTTCTAAAGAAAATAAATATGAAGTAGGTCAATTACACATATTCCTTATGTTTATAAATGTTCTTCTGTTATATATAAAATATAAATGTTAGTTGTCTTTAGTCATTTTTTTAATATGAAATTTATTGTCAAATTGGTTTCCATACAACACCCAGTGCTCATCCCAAAAGGTGCCCTCAATACCCATCACCCACCCACCTCTCCTTCCCACCCCCCATCAACCCTCAGTTTGTTCTGTTTTTAGGAGTCTCCTATGTTTTTGCTCCCTCCCTCTCTAACCATTTTTTTTCCTTTCCCTCCCCCATGGTCTTCTGTTAAGTTTCTCAGGATCCACACAGGAGTGAAAACATATGGAATCTGTCCTTCTCTGTATGACTTATATCACTTAGCATAACACTCTCCAGTTCCATCCATGTTGCTACAAAAGGCCATATTTCATTATTTCTCATTGCCACGTAGTATTCCATTGTGTATATAAACCACAATTTCTCTATCCATTCATCAGTTGATGGACATTTAGGCTCTTTCCATAATTTAGCTATTGTTGAGAGTGCTGCTATAAACATTGGGGTACAAGTGCCCCTATGTATCAGTACTCCTACATCCCTTGGGTAAATTCCTAGCAGTGCTACTGCTGGGTTATAGGGTAGGTCTATTTTTAATTTTCTGAGGAACCTCCACACTGTTTTCCAGAGCAGCTGCACCAGTTTGCATTCCCACCAACAGTGCAAGAGGGTTCCTGTTTCTCCACATCCTCTCCAGCATCTATAGTCTCCTGTTTTGTTCATTTTAGCTACTCTGACTGGCATGAGGTGATATCTGACTGTGGTTTTGATTTGTATTTACCTGATGCGACGTTGAGCATCTTTTCATGTGTCTGTTGGCCATCTGGATGTCTTCTTTAGAGAAGTGTCTTTTCATGTCTTCTGCCCATTTCTTCACTGGATTATTTGTTTTTTGGGTGTGGAGTTTGGTGAGCTCTTTATAGATTTTGGATACTAGCCCTTTGTCTGATATGTCATTTGCAAATATCTTTTCCCATTCCGTTGGTTGCCTTTTAGTTTTGTTGATTGTTTCCTTTGCTGTGCAGAAGCTTTTTATCTTCATGAGGTCCCAATAGTTTATTTTTGCTTTTACTTCCCTTGCCTTTGGGGATGTGTCAAGTAAGAAATTGCTGCAGCTGAGGTCAGAGAGGTTTTTTTCCTGCTTTCTCCTCTAAGGTTTTGACGGTTTTCTGTCTCACATTCAGGTCCTTTATCCATTTTGAGTTTATTTTTGTGAATGGTGTGAGAAAGTGGTCTAGTTTCATCCTTCTGCATATTGCTGTCCAGTTCTCCCAGCACCATTTGTTAAAGAGACTGTCTTTTTTCCATTGGATATTCTTTCCTGCTTTGTCAAAGATTAGTTGGCCATACTTTTGTGGGTCTAGTTCTGGGGTTTCTATTCTATTCCATTGGTCTATGTGTCTGTTTTTGTGCCAATACCATGCTGTCTTGATGATTACAGCTTTGTAGTAGAGGCTAAAGTCTGGGATTGTGATGCCTCCTGCTTTGGTCTTCTTCAAAATTACTTTGGATATTCAGGGCCTTTTGTGGTTCCATACAAATTTTAGGATTGCTTGTTCTAGCTTTGAGAAGAATGCTGGTGCAATTTTGATTGGGACTGAATTGAATGTGTAGATAGCTTTGGATAGTATTGACATTTTGACAACATTTATTCTTCCAATCCATGAGCACGGAATGTTTTTCCATTTCTTTGTATCTTCTTCAATTTCCTTCATAAGGTTTCTATAGTTTTCAGCATACAGATCTTTACATCTTTGGTTAGGTTTCTTCCTCGGTATTTTATGTTTCTTGGTGCATCTGTGAATGGGATCAGTTTCTTTATTTGTCTTTCTGTTGCTTCATTATTAATGTATAAGAATGCAACTGATTTCTGTATATTGATTTTGTATCCTGTGACTTTGCTGAATTCATGTATTAGTTCTAGCAGACTTTTGGTGGAGTTTGTCGGGTTTTCCATGTATAATATGTCATCTGCAAAAAGTGAAAGCTTAACTTCATCTTTGCCAATTTTGATGCCTTTGATTTCCTTTTGTTGTCTGATTGCTGATACTAGAACTCTCTTTAGTCATTTTAACTTGAGAACAATGTAGTTTATAACATTGACTAATTTTAAAAAATCTAAGTCAATCTTCTTGTAGAATGTCCCACATTTTGGATCTGTCAGATTATTTCTTCATGGTATCCTTTATGATGTTAATAAATTTCTTTTAAACTGGAAGTTCAGTTTAAAAGTTTGAACATATTCAACTCAAACATCTTTTCAAATATACTTCTTAGTGAACTTCTCATTGCACACAATAGACAGACTGCCCCACAGATCTCACCATTTTCAAAAGGTACCTTTTCCCCATTATATGTAAGAAATTTTTGAGGTGATATTTTGAGTCAGTGAGATTTTTCTCTTTCCTAAGCAACTTTTTACCCAATGGTTTGATTCACATTTATGAACAAGGCAAGAATCATTTATGACCTAACACAAAGGATAATGAAAGTGAGATGTTAACCTGTCTCAAAATTAATAACTTCAAGGATACAATCATTTAAGAGGTTAATGCAGATAAAGTAGAAAGAGGTTTAGCCAATGTCCCCAGGACATTTCCTCTCATAGTAGGCATATATCTCTGGCATAGGATTAGAGATAAAGTCTAAGCCAAATTTATGAGTCACCTCACATGGTGGGAATGTTTAGGTCTTAAAACATCATTTTGTATCCAGATGGTTACAGATCTTACATGACATCTTCCAGAAAGCCATGCTTCTTGATTCCACAGATTCCAGTTTTGTTTATCATCAGTGATCCTATAGGGACATCCTGATAAGAGCATTCCACAGGGAAAAAACAAAAAACAAACAAAAAAACTCTTCTCCTAGCAAATAGCATTAGTCTATTTATCAGAAAAACCTAGTTATTATCAGGAGAAAACTGGATCATTAACCAGATGCTTTAACCCCCTCCCCCCCACCAAATTACAACATTAACGTTTGTAAAATAGTGATTCTCTGATTCCTTCATTACTTCTTCCTCTCTTTTTAAATATCAGTTTGGATATACGGACATTTTAATCAAACATGTTGTAATCACTTACAGTTCTCTCTTTTTTTTTTTAATGTTTACATTGTCACAAATACTACTAATGGAAGATTCAAACTTGCCCCTGTGTCTTTTTGGCATGATGCCATTTTTATTTGAGCTTTTTCTTATTTTCTACCACAAGATGTCCCAAACTCATCTTTTTTCTTTCCTAGTCCCAGACAGACTCTAAAATTTCTACAAGGAACCTCAATTTTAGGGGGTAAAAAATCTGTATACTGGATGTTACTTGCGTGACACTGCATCTGAGTTCTGCCCAGTGGACAGAGCTAAATAATCCGAATGTATATTTGCATCTTTATATTATATCATGAGGTTATGATAAAAATTCATAATTTAATACATTTTAAAATCTTTTTAAATGTTACATGAATATCCCTGTCTTTTTATTGCAAAGATCTTTGTCCTGTTATATTATTTACATGTATGCTTTATCCAATCAAATATATAAGATAGATACAATAAGGCATCTGGAGAACTCAATAAAAAAATTAACAAATTTAGTAAATAAAATTAATTCCTTTACAGGTTTTACATCCTTAGAATATATTCATAAAATATTTAGAATCAAGTTACTGTGTTCAAAGGTCACTGGAGTAATTCCTTTCTTTGTATAATTAGGTTGACAGACATACATTTAATTTCATTTATATATTTTTTGAATTCAATTTTAATAACCATTTCCTTTACCACTGTCCTTGTGTCCATATCTATTCTAAACCGAAACCACTTTTCTCTCTACACAAAGTGATTCCAGGTGCACCTCTCAGATATCTGCCCAAAGGGAAATTTTCCTGTGTCACTGTTTTAAAATCCATTCTTGGGTGAGATTGTAGTCTACTTGCCAACTATTTTTGCTTGTCCACAACCAAGTTAATTTAGCTGTAAGCTAAGCTTATGCATTTTCCTCCTCTTTCAGATTGTTATAAGAGATCCTGCATTAAGTTATAATCATGAAACGAGGGAGGGCTATTTGTGCAAATGTATGGGTGTCCAGTACACCTGCTCAACAACTGTCTTGTATACTCTGGTACTGCTCATCCTCTATTCCCAATGTACCACTTCCATCTTATTATGATTTGTTATTGAATACATTCAATATTATGCCTTGATGGATCTGACAGGACTCAGCTTATGATGGCCAGTTCCAGCTGCATACACTTGGTGGTCCACAGTGAGCCATACATCTCTACCATGGCCCAGCAGTATGCCAGGAGTTGTCTGTCAAAGGCAAATAATTCTATGCTGCAAAATAAATGGCCTTGCTCCAGAAACTCAGAGGTTTATATTATGGTTCTCTCACTGGTACTTGCCACCAAATACAAATGATATTTTTCTCCATCACTGAAATCTTTAACCACATAGAGTTTTCTGCTTGGACCTTATGCATAGCTTTCCATACTCTGGGATCTACGTAAAGATTGTAGTTTTTGTTCACCCAATAAGCCAGAATAGCAGTCCTAGTAACATGGTAACATTAAACTAAAAAAAAAAAATCAACTGGACATTGTGCTTCCTTCTTTTAGGACAAAAATGCAAGATGAAATAATTTGTATTATATTTTGTTAAGAATTTCCTGTAAAAGCTCTTGGCTGCCAGAACCATAAAAACATAATGAGTTTGGAAGGCCTTGAAACACACAGGTTCACCTCCCAAATCCAGGAGCATTTGAGTTCTCCAGATGCCTTCAGCATGGTAGACAACTCTTAATTCTTCAGGTCGATAAATACAATGTCATTGGTGAACTATATCAACATGATATTTTACAGAATGTCAGGACAGTTCAGGTATCTTTGGACAATATTATTATAGAAGGCAAGAGTATTACTACAACTTTGTGACAAAAGTGGAGATTTGTATTTTTGTCCATTTCATGTGAATGTGAACAGTTTTGGTTTTTCATTTCTGATTAGGTTAGAATACAACAAATTAACGAAATCAATGTTCACTTATCATGTACCTGAGTCCATACTTATCTGCTCTCACACATATATCACATCTAGCATCAGGACTAATATTTGGGCTACTATTTGGTTGAGCTTATGGTAGTCTGTAATTATCCTCAATGAATCATCCAGTTTCCATAAAGGCCAGACTCCCAAATGAATGTAGATATAATGGAGGCCATACACTTACATCCCTTTTGATCCTTGAGTTTGGGACTAGTTTGTACCACATTCTCCCCCAGAAGGTAATACTGTTTTGACTTATTAGCCAAATGGAGGGCAATTGCAGATGATCCTAAATGATCTTCGCTATTATTAATAACTCTTATAATATATAATAGGTAGAATAATGGCCCCTCAAATATTTCCATGTCCTAATTTCTGGAACCTGTGAATAAATTAAGCTACATGATAAAAGGTGGTTAATTAGATGATCTTCACATAGAAGTTATTATCCTGAATTATCTGGATGGGCCCAATGTAATCACAAGGGTCCTTAAAAATGAAAGAAGTGAAGAGAAGGAGAACCAAGGAGATAAAAGCATGATAATTTGGCTTGATATTGCTGAGTTTAAAAATGAAGGAATTGGGTTATGAGCCAAGGGGGGCAGGTAGTCTATAGAAATTCAAAAGACAAAAAATGGATTCTACCCTGAAGACAGCCCTGTTGACACCTTGATTTTAGCTCGGTGAGTCCCATTTCAAAATCTGAATGCAAAACTGTAAGACAATAAATTTGTTTTAAGCCACGAAGTATGTGGTAAGTTGTCACAGAATCAGTAAGAAACTAATACAGGTTTAGGGAACTAAAAATTGTGTGCTACTATAACAAATATCTAAAAAGGGTAAAGTGACTTTGGAATTTGGCAGTGGGGAAAGGTTGGAAAAATTTCAGCTGCGATTCTACTCTTTTCAGTTGTTATATTCACTGATTATTGCAATAATTGCACTTACTCTAACTTCTGATAATTAAGCAAATTGCACCTTGCCTCTATTGTTTTACAGTCCCATTATTTCCCTTATTTTCAGAAAGTCAGTTCTGTAACAGTGACTCCTACTATTATAGGGGATACAACTGAGTTATTTGCAAGTGTTTTGATTCTTCTCAGTCTTTTTAAAAAAAGTTTTTTTGGAATTGTGCTGAGACAATTGCAAGTCCACATACAGTTAAGTTAAATAATACAGAAAACTTGTACACTTTCTCCAATTTTCCCCAAAGGTAACATTTTGCAAGACTTCAGTATGTTGTATAACATTACAACAAGGATATTGACATTGATCCAGTCCACCAGACTTGAGTCTGGTAACAAAATAGTGTAATAGGGATAGAGGAGGGCCAGATCATGCCATACTGTGCCAATGACAAGTTGCCACACCCTAACACAGAACATTCTCAAATGACTCTCAGAACACGTTAGAACTCCAAGGGGAAAATCATCTGCAAGTGCTATGGTGACTCAGAGGTAGAATGCCATTTCTGGCTGGGATGAGATGAAGGTAGAGGTAGAGTTACAGGGATTATTGGTAGGACTTTTAAACTTCGTTAGGCAGGATGAGAATAGTCTTTTAATTCAGGGCCATTTTTGCTCTGGCTGTGTAACCTACTATTATTCTGGAAATTTATACGATCTATTGTTCTGATAGAAGCATGAACCATTCCCAGTTATGTTTCTATCCTTGGGATTATCCACTTGGTTTCTTTGAGGTGGTTCTTTTCCCCTGGGAAATTTCCTTACACACATGTCAGCTAAAGGTATGTGAGACTCTATGCAGATTTATGGAGCTTTCTCTCTCACTATGCATCTCTTTCTGCTCTGCATCTATGCCCTATGAATTCTTGTCACCTTGGCCTCCCTGACCTCCCAGCTCTGTCAATTCAGAATGATGGCCAGATTCCACACGGGTCCTCATATCTTTGGTGCATCTTAGAAACTCTTTCCAGGAAATAAATTGGGGGGAATAGAAGGCTTACTAAGCTTCTCCTCTCTGAGGGATAATGGTCCTACCTGTCTGATGTTTACTGGACCAAAAACCATTGCTTTATACATTTTATTTTTAAAAATCCTTTTAAGTTGAGAGGGTAAATTGTATCCCTGTTTATCATCACCTTCATTCTTAAAATAACTTCTTCTTGGTCTCCTGGGTAGGCCAAGTGAGACTATGGGATTAACACAATGAATGAGCTCCCTGATTTCAATGAAGATGATGGATCACTGCACAGCAGAGTAAAAACAATTTACTGACAAAGATGGGTGCATTTCCCATAAGTGGAAGCAAGGATACATCAATATTTAGAGTATTTTACCCACAGGTAGTTTCAGCAGTGGCTAATTGGTCACAGTTCCGATAGAAATAAAATAGGTTTGTTTGAAGTCTACAAAAATATTGCTAGATCAATATAAAGAAAATAAACAAACAAAAACACACAAGACCCTAAACATCTGTTTGGTCAAAATCTGATGAGTTGCCACGACGGACTTTCCTATTCTTCAATGCAGTGTTCATATCTACATGTGTTTAGAAACCAAGAGCCCATTGATTAAAGCAAAACCTGGCTTTCTTGAAAATATACTGTGTCATTGCCACAAGTTAATACAAGTTAAATCTTCCTTTTATGCTTTTTAAAGGAATATGTAGCCATTTATTAGAATAAAAAGGAAAAAGGAAAATTGACGTAGCTGGGCTATTCAGGGATTTCTAACACTGACTCTGAATTGACATTAGTTTCCGTGGACACAAAAATGGTATTCTCATCCACAACTAACATTGGGGTTTTTTGTTGGTGAGAGGATATATGGGTTAATCTCCACTCACAGTGGGCCTAGCTGTACCTCTAATATTTTGGTTATATCCCAAGTTCTTGATTACATAATTGGAATAGATATTCTTGGCAAATGGCAGAATTTCCACAAAGATCTGTTAACTTCATGGGTAAAGCTTTGTGGAAAGGTATAAATGGAATTATCCAAAACTTCTCCTCCATACCAGGATAGTAAAATAAAAGTAAAAATCTAACTTGGGGGGAATTATAGATTAATTCCTCTGTTGAAGACTTGAAAAAGACATGGATGTTGAGACCTATCACATCCTCATTAGCTTATCTGTGTGGATATGCAGTAATTGGGATGACCTTGCAATAGGACATTGGATTATGATCAACTTTATGAGGTGGTAACTCTAAATGCAGCTTCTATTTTTGATGTAATATCTTTGAAGAACACATAAACACACCTGGTAGGCTACTATGGACCTGAATTGATTTTGTCCATCCTAATTTAAGAAGGCCCTGTGAAGTATTTTTATTTTCTCTTGGCAAGGCCAACAGTATACTTTAACACTTTTCATTTCACATAACATCAAACTACAATGTAGTCCACTACACTGATGATATAATGCTAATTGATTCTCATGACCAGGAAGTAGTAATTAATGTATTAAGGCATTTAAACTAGAGATTTGGAGATATAGCCCACAAAGTGCCAGAAATATCACATCACTACTCTAGACAAAATGAGGCACATTACTTGGTAGTTTTTATGTTTTTTTTGGCATCAACACATAAAACGTTTGATTGTGCTGCTTCCATCTGTCCATCAAGTCACCCTGTCAGGATTGAGAAGTACCAGAAAAAAAGAAAACACTACAGCTAATTAGACTACAAGTTGCATTTGCCCTTCAGACCTATGATTCAGAAGATCTATTGATATTAAAAGGATGGAGAACTGGATTTTGTTTGGAGGCACCTTCAAGTACCAATATGAGAATCATTTCAGACCTCTAGGATTTTATAGCAAGCCTATGTCCTCTTAAGCAAATAACTATTCTTTTGTGAAAGAATTCAGGGGCCATGAAGGTCCACAAGTGGTTAAGACTCTTGACACTAACTACTTCTCTATTGATTACTCCCTTAACTGACACCTAAGAGCTCAGAGAGAATTTGTGGTAAACAGCTAAGTAGGAAAGAAGAAAATTCTTATTTACAGATGGTTTTGCATGATATATTGGGACCATTCCAAAAGGGCATCTGCAGTATTACAATCTCATAAGTTATAGTACTAAAGTATTATAGAGGAAGAAATTATGTCAAATTCCAAAACTTTCAGTCATATTTTGATTTTCTCTTTGGATAGGGAGATGGCTGGAAGCGCAGATATACACTGATTTACAGGTAAATTCTAGTGGATTGGCTGGGAAATCAGGAACTTGGAAGGAATAGAATTGAAAGAGTGAGGACACAAAGTCACCAAGTAGTTGAATCTCTCATAATGGACAAAGTGTAAAGATATTCATGATGCATTTAAAAATTTAGCAAATACCATCAATTGTGGAAGTTCTTGTTGACAAATGACATATTTCATGGATGTTAGCCAGCATCTTTTCCCAAAGCCAAAGGTACTTGCTGTATCTACCAAATATACCATGAACAAAGGTGACCATTTTGGCAGGAACAGAGGTCATACATAGACTCAACAACATGGTCTTCCCCTTACCAAACCCCCATTACAGCCGAGTGCCTAATTTTCCAATAGAAGAGTTTAAGACAGAGCTTTCAATATGGCATTATTTGAGGGGAACCTGACAAATGTTTGGTGGTAGATTGATCACATGAGCTCTTTATATTAGCGAGCAGGCAAAGAGTCATTCTTAACTTCATTTTTATCCTTCATTTTGTTGATGTGGTGTATGATGTTGATAGATTCGCGAATATGAAACCTACTTTGCTTCCCAGGAATAAATCCCACCTGATCATGGTGAATGGTAGTTTTAATTTATTGTATTATGTACTTTAATGATATTTTGTTAAGGATTTTTGCATCTGTTCATCAGGGATATTGGCCTGTAGTTTTTTTTCAGTGGTATGTTTGTCTGGTCTCAGTATCAGGGTAGTGCTGGCCTCATAGAATATATTTGGAAGCTTTCCTTCCTCTTCTATAAGGTATCTAATAGTTATTAACTCTTCTTTAAATTTTTGTAGAATTCAATTGTAAATCCATCTGGTCCTAGACTTTTATTTTTTGGTAGCTTTTTGATTTTGTTACCTATAATCAGTCTGTTCAGATTTTTCTATTCCCTCCTGGTTCAGTTATTGAAGATTGGTGTCTGGATATGTATGGATTTCTTCTAGGTTGTCCAGTGGTTGGCATATAATTTTTCATAGGATTCTCTTATAATCCTCTGTATTTCTGCAGTGTCAATTATTACTTCTCTCTAGTTTCTGATTTTATTTTTTTTTTGATTCTTTCCTTCTTTTTTTTTCTTGATGAGTTTGGCTAAGGGTTTGTCAATTTTATTTATTTTTACGAGGAGCCAGTTTTTGGTTTCATTGTTGCTGTTGTTGTTTTTCTGTTTTTTTTTTTTTTTAACATCTCTATGCCATTTATTTCTGCTCTGATCTTTGTTTTTTCCTTTCTTTTACTCACTTTGTGTTTTGTTTGTTCTTCTTTTTCTAGTTCCTTTAGGTGTAAGGTTAGATTCAGTTTTTTCTTGCTTCTTGACATAGGCCTGCATTGCTATATAAACTGCTTTCACTGTGTTCCAGAGATTTTGGCCCCTTTTGTTTTCATTTTCATTTGTCTCCATGAATTTTTTTTTTATTTCTTCTTTGATTGCTTCATTGATCCATTGGTTGTTTACCATCATAGTGTTTAGTCATTTTTCCCAATTTTTTTTCTTGTGATTTATTTCTAGTTTTGTACTGTTGTGGTCAGAAAAGATGGATGGTATGATTTCAATCTTCTTAAATTTATTGAGGCTTGTTTTATGGCTTAGTATGTGATCTATTCTGGAGAATATTCCATGTGCACTTGAAAAGAATGTGTATTCTGCTGTTTTTGGATGGAATGATCTGTATATATCTGTTATGTCCATCTTGGTCCAATGTGTCATTCAAAGACATTGTTTCCTTATTGATTTTCTGTCTGGATGATCTACCCATCGATGGAAGTGACGTATTAAAGTCTTCTACTATTATTGTATTACTATCAATGTCTCTCTTTATGTCTGTTAATATTTGCTTTACGTATTTAGGTGCTCCAGTGTTGGATGTGTATTTACAATTGTTATATACTCTTGTTAGATTGATCCCTTCATCATTATGTAATGCCTTTCTTTGTTTCTTGTTATAGTCTTTTTTTTAAAGTCCATTTTGTCTGATATAAATATTGTTACCCCAGCTCTTTTATTCACTTCCATTTGCATAGGGAATGTTTTTCTATCCCTTCACTTTCAGTATGTACACATCTTTAGGTCTGAAGTGAGTCTCTTGTAGGCAGCATGTAGATGGGTCTTGATTTTTATCCATTTTTCTACTCTGTGTCTTTTTATTGGAGCATTTACATTTAATTTTTATTTTTAATTTAAATTAAAATTAAAATAAATTTGTTTATTTTATTGGAGCATTTAAATTTAAAGTAATTATTGATGGGGTGCCTGGGTGGCTCAGCTGGTTAAGCGTCTGACTTCGGCTCAGGTCATGATCTCATAGTTTGTGGGTTCGAGCCCCGCATCGGCTCTGTGCTGACAGCTCAGAGCCTGGAGCCTGTTTCAAATTCTGTGTCTTCCTCTCTCTCTGCCCCTTCCCTGTTCATGCTCTTTCTCTGTCTCAAGAATAAATAAACATTAAAAAAAATAAAAAATAAATAAAGTAATTATTGATAAGCATGTACTTATTGCAATTGTAGAATTTTGTTTTCTGGTTGTTTTTGTAGTTCTTCTGTGTTCCTTTATTCTTCTCTTGCTTTGTGTGTGTGTGTGTGTGTGTGTGTGTGTGTGTGTGATTGATGAGTACCCATTATGGGTTTTTTTGGCTTTCTTTTTATTTAGTTTTTAATATATCACAGCTTTTGCGTTTGTGGTTACCATCAGGTTCATATATAACATTCTAAGTAAATAGCAGCTCATATTAATTTCATGGTCATTAGATTTCAAACACGTTAAAAAAAACAGAAAAAGAAAAAATATTTCTTTCCCCCTTTTCTCTCTTCCCTCTCTTCTCCACATTTTATGTATATGTTGTCATATTTTACATCTTTTTGTTCCTATTTTTTGTATGTCTAATTATGGCCATTTTTTTCCACTTAAAGAAGTTTTTTTAACATCTCTTGTAAGGTTGGTTTAGTGGTGATAAACTCCTTTATGTTTTGTTTTTCTGGGAAACTCTTGATCTCTCCTTCAAATCTGATAATGTCCTTGAGGTATAGAGTATTCTTGGTTGTAGGTTTTTCCTTTCAGCTACTCCCTTCTGGCTGACAAACTTCTGCTGAAAGAATCAGCTTGTAGTCTTATACATTTTTCCTTGTAGGTAGTTTTTTTGTTTCTCTCTTGCTGCTCTAAGATTCTCTCTTTATCTTAACCTTTGACATTTTATTTATAATGTGCCATGGTGTTCATCCTGTTTGGTGTTCCTTGGGTTAGATTTGTTTGGAACTCTTTGTGATTCTTGGACTTGGATGCCTATTTCCCTCCCTAGGTGAGGGAATTTTTTAGTTACTGTTTCTTCAAATAGTCTACATCTTTCTCTCCCTTCTTTGGGGACCCCTCTAATGTGAGTATTTGTTTGAAGTTGTCAAAGAGGTGTCTTAATCTATCCTCAGTTTAAAAAATTCTTTTCTTTCTGCTGTTCAGCTTCTGTGCTTTCCATTACCCTGTCTTCTAGATCACTAAGGGTTTTTCTGTATCCTCTAATCTACTGTTGATTCCCTCTAGTGTACATTTTATTTGAGTTATTATACACTTTTACTCTTATGGTTATTTTTAATATTTTCTGTGTCTTTATTGAAGGTCTCACTCTTCTTTTCTCCAGTCCCATGAGTATCTTTAAAATCATTACTTTAAATGATTTATCAGGCATTATTTTTCTGATGTTTTCATATCATGTTTCATATCATTCTTTTTCTGAGGTTTTTTCTTCTTGTTTCTTTTGGAGTATATTCTGTCTCCTCATTTTGCTTGACTCTCTGTTTATTTCTATGGATCAGGTGAAATGACTACTTCTAAAATTGAAGGAGTGGTCTTGTATATGGTGTCTTCTATGCAGATTATGTGTACTTGGTGACTTTTGCTGGCTGGCTAGAGCTGTGGGCGTATATGCTAGTTACTCTTTCAAACTGACTTTTTACGGAAAGAAAAAGAATAAAAGTAAAAGAATAAAGAAAAAATAAAATAATAAAAGAAGAAAACAAAAAAAAAGAATAAAAAAAGAAAAAGAACAAGAAACAAACAAAACCAAAAGGAAAAAAAATAAAAACAATGCATGACAAGACAAATTTTAAAAAGTAAAAACGGGGTACCTAGGTGGCTCATTCGGTTAAGCATCTGACTTGATTTTGGCTCAGTTATGATCTCATGGTATGTGGGATCCAGCCCTACGCTGGGCTCTGCACAGACCGTGTAGAGCCTCCTAGGAGTTCTCTCTCTCCCTCTTTCTCTGCTCCTCCCCTGCTCTTGGGTGCATGCTTTTCCCTCACTCTCTCTCTCTCCCTTTCTCAAAATAAATAAACTTAAAAAAATAAAGAAAAAAGTAAAAAAAAAATAAAATTAAAATAATAATAATAATAATACACAAAACTATGGATTGTTTCCTGTGTGTCAGAACTATAGGGCAGCTGTCATGGGTTGTGGACCCTGGGCTCACTGAGGTTGCAAGCTCACTATGAGGCTTTTTTTCTGTGTCCCAGTGTGACCAGGGCTGATGTGAGCTTGTACATGCTGGGGTTGCTGAGGTCTCAAGCTCCCTGTGACAACTGGTTACATGGTTACTAGACCCACCCATTAGATATCAGGACCCTCCAATTATGGCATCCAAGCCCACCCCTTATGGCGTCCAGACCCTATACATCTGGGCTTTTAGGGTGGAGGATGAGAGAGTGTTACAGCTCCCCAGCCCTTTTAAACCAGAGATTTTTGTGTCCCAGCGCTACTAGGGCTGGTGTGGGTTTGTGGACTCTGGGCTTGCTTAAGTCACAAGCTTACTCAGAAGATCAGACCTGCCCTTTGAGGTATCCAGATCCTGTTGTAGACTTTAAAGGTGGGGTGGAAATGTAAACCGTGTCATTCTCCACTCCCTCTGCCTGGAGACCTCTCCTGTAGCTTCTCATGGCAGACTTCAGCTTGGCAGACTTCTAGTGTTTTCTCTTTTATATGTTAGTTGCTCTTTTGAACCATGGCTTTTTTCTCTGTGTCCAAGTCCCTCTGTACTATCCTTCCCCACTGCCATTCATAGAGTTGGGGTGGGAGTTTCCTTTGTTACTGTGTCTCCATCTCTTTTGCTGTTCTCTTGCCATTCTATATTTGGTCGTTCAGTAGTTGTGCAGTCAGCCCTCAGTTCTTCAAGAGGATTTGTTCTATCAATAGGTGTAACTTGGTGTGTTCTGTGTGGGGAGGAGGTGAGTACAGAGTCTTCCTATGTTGCCATCTTGACTCAGAACCTACATTTCTTTTTTGTTTGCTGGCTATCTGTTATACTCTGCCAATATAGGGTGCTCCGGGACACTGCATGGCTGGACGAGGATCAAGCAATTTTATATTCCTCCAGTTTTCATGATTTTCAGTGTGACAGCAAAATCACTGGCATGCATTCACCACACTGGTGGCGGTTCGTGTAGTTCTGATGCTGATGCCCTCCAGATAGTTTCTGTATCATAATAGTGGTAATGGCCCTCAGTATAACAGAGGGCACATTCCAGCAAATTTTTCTTCACCATAAGTGATGTCTTCTTGTGGCAGCAATAAATATCTTCTTTTTTTAAATTTTTTTTTAACGTTTATTTATTTTTTTTGAGACAGAGAGAGACAGAGCATGAACGGGGGAGGGTCAGAGAGAGAGAGACACAGAATCTGAAACAGGCTCCAGGCTCTGAGCTGTCAGCACAGAGCCCGACGCGGGGCTCGAACTCACGGACCACGAGATCGTGACCTGAGCCGAAGTCGGCCGCTTAACCGACCGAGCCACCCAGGCGCCCCTAAATATCTTCTTAGTAGTGGTCTGATACTCAGCTCCTCAGGACCCTCCTCTGTATTTCTTCATCATTTACTTTTCCCTTAGCCCTGGGTATTGAAACCACTTTGTATTGCCATATCTTAGGGTGATTTCTTATCTCTTCTAGTAGTTAATCAACTTTTACATAGTTCAAAATCTTCATATTCCTTAATTTTCCTGTTCAATGTACTAACTGTATCTTGACTGGTACAGACTGACTTCTTATAATATTGCATCATTTAGCGTTATTTTTGGTTTCATTCGCTAAACACATGACAGTACTGCAGGAACATAGTAAAGGCACATGAAAAATGAAAGAATTAAACAAAAGTATTTTCTGTTGTCACACAGACATACAAAAGAAAACACCTTCAACAACTAGACCTACAAAAAACCAAAAATGTAGATCCAGCGATAGCGTAAGTCAGAAATAAAAGAGAACGGGTATAAGTGAGAAGCACATCTAATGGGTGATGATTGGAACCAACTAATTCAACATGAATCTTTACATAAATGTCCCACATCTGAATTAGAATTTACAAATGTGAGAACAGTTTTAACACACATGACTTATTACATACCCACAAGTGCTTGTGACCACACTTAAAAAATTGCTTATTTTAGAGTTCTAAAACACATAGAGTGAATTTATACAAATTTATACATTTACAACCTAAACTACATATAGTAGATGGCACTTTTTATTAGACATTAGTGGAATATATGGAAAATGTTGAACACCTGTTATATGATATCTGATTATATAAGATTATTGCTCCTGGGATTTTAAGGGACAATTAGTCTCTCCTTTTTCCCATAAAACCCCCCACCATCATAAAATTGTAAAATTGGGACTTAACAAAGTAAAAAAGAAATATAAGTATTTCCACAAAATAGATTCATATGCACCCTAAGTCTCAAGTATTTACAGTGCTATCTATGTAAATGGAAAGTGAGATATAGTTGACAGAAATAATAGCATAGCGTATTTCATGAATATGTTCCCATTTAAAAAAAATTTTGTAATGTTTATTTATTTTTTGACCGAGAGAGAGAGAGACAGAGCATGAGCAGGGGAGGGACAGAGAGAGAGGGAGACACAGAATCTGAAGCAGGCTGCAGGCTCTGAGCTGTCAGCCCAGAGCCCGACGCAGGGCTTGAACTCATGTGAGATCATGACCTGAGCCGAAGTTGGACGCTCAACTGACTAAGCCAACCAGGCACCCCAATATGTTCCAATTTTTAACAACAGGACATAAAGTGGTTCTCATCAGTATGAATAAAGCTAATCATATGCCATATAATAAAAAAATCAAAACATAAGAGTCTTCTGATGATACTAATAATGTGAAACAGTTCTAGTTCACTGAATACAGAATTGAGGAAACACATAAAAACCTGGCAAAAGATGTAAGAAATACAAATAGATGATATGAAACTTAAAATATAGATATATTAATTCTAGATTGAAAATTTTTGTAAAGAGTAAACCAATTGTTGAGTACAAAAATCATACTCATATGAACATTTTATTTTGATTTTTACACATACAATTTAATGGGGGAGTAAGAAATATCACCTCTCTCTCCATATAATATAACATAATATAATATGATAATCTTATATATCTAACTTGATGGCATTCTCAATAACTCCCTTGGACGCTTTACTTACTCCCTTTGCACTGAGCCTGGAGGGATAGCCATTTAAACTGCCTGTTTCCTGTGGTCCCAGGGGACCCCTGGGAATGCAGCGCCCCAGAGGCTCTCAGAGCTAGGTGATTTGGGAGTCAGTTCCTCTGGTAATAACCTTAAAAGTTGGGATGTTAGATGTGTGGTCCAAACCCTTTGTCCCTTCATCCAGGGAGAAGGTGGAGTTGGAGGTTCCCTCCCAATTGTAAGGTACTGTGTGCCAGGGTTGCCATTTATGGAATGCGTGTGTCTCAGCTCTTCCTACCTGTTTCATTATAGGTATCATCTCAGTCACTGATATGTAGGAGTCTCTCAACTAGTTTCTGAATTTTTCTCAGAAGGAATGGATGCACGTGTAACTGTTTATTCAGTGAATTCCTGGGAGGAGAGAGAGTCACGTACTCCTGCCATCTTTCTGATGTCATTCTTGACATATCCTTTTAAAAGAGTTTGGGAAAAGAAAAACATATTTGAAGTTAAAAAGCATTAATGAAAGTTCTATTAGATAAAGGAGACTAATGATTTCCCAAAAAATATCATCATTGAACTGATCAATTTCCATTGTATAGAATCCATAAATAGAAGAGCTTCATTAAATTCGGTAGAGTGGATATATTTCCATGACACTAATTAAGATATTTTCTTATCTTATCACTGTTTAAATTCAGTATATCCTGAGTGGGTTAAATAGGCAAAATAACCTCTATCTTTAATGCTTGAAATATGTTATTTATGGTATGAAGTTTTAAAACAAAGAAAAGCTCAAAACCTAAGAGTTTGGGTTATGTGTGTTGTGCATGAGTGTGTATGTGTGTATTTTTCTTTTTCTTTGAAAAGCGTAATTGCTTTTGTTGTTTTCAGATTTAACGTGCTGTTGCTATCTCCTCTTTCTGAGAAAAAAAGTTCTGCTGATATACAGGACAGAGGCTGCAAATCAACTGAATTTATGGTAATTCCCTACAATATTTCAGTAGTAAATTTTAACAGTATGATTGACAAAGAGTGAACTGGCCCATTAAATTAGTTTTACTACCGTAAAATCTTTCCCTTCAAACTGAAGTGATTGCTATCATTAACCATACAATGATGTGGTCTTATCTAAGTAATTCTCTTTTCCTCACTGTGCAGAATCATAAACCTCATTTTGGTTATATGTTTATATCTTAGTAAAAATCTGTTGACTCATTTACATTCTTTAAATAATGCATTTGGCAGTGTTTTACCTGTGTGAAAACCATAATCCTCTCCTGTGAACTGCATTTAACTGAAGACGACTTTATTAATTTAATTTCAAATTTCTGTTCAATGAGTTAACTTATTTACAAAATAATGTCAAAAAGGCTCAATGATTATTAATACAGAAGGATCAGTTATTACACATATATCTAATTATACTTTATACTTTTAAACCTCAGCGTAATTTTAACCTAGTACAGAATTTTTTTTTTCATTTTTTTTAACGTTTATTTATTTTTGAGACAGAGAGAGACAGAGCATGAACAGGGGAGGGACAGAGAGAGAGGGAGACACAGAATTGGAAGCAGGCCCCAGGCTCTGAGCCATCAGCCCAGAGCCTGACGTGGGGCTTGAACTCACAGACCGCGAGATCGTGACCTGAGCTGAAGTCGGACGCTTAACTGACTGAGCCACCCAGGCGCCCCTTTTCATTTTTTAAAATACCAAGGGTAACTTTATTGTTCACTTGCAAAAGCACTGTTTTTTTTTTGTTTTTTTTTTTACTAAAGAACACATCCAATAGAGAATATTTGGACTTATTTATATTTTTTATCCACATTAAACATATAATACAGTTTGTAACACTATTTGGCAAACAGTAATACTTGAGAAGTGGAATTATTTTTCAATATGATGAAATGTGCTCTTAATCAATATTTGAGCTTAATCAACACTTGATTAAAATACTTAAAGCCCACATGACAAATGATTATAAATAGTCTTTGTTATATTAAAGCATGTAATAAGGATGCATGGGTATGTTTTAATCAGTAATCATACTGGATCCTATAATTAATGAAGGGGGAATTAAATCATATTTAAACTCATTCTCATGGGAGTCAGAAATTCTTGGATCACTGACTTGGCTCTGCCTCTAATATCAGTGCTATTAATGTTTGTCTTTGTTTCCTCACCTATAAAAAGAATGTAATTATGAAACTTAAATCTTAGGTTTGAGTGAAGGCTAATTATGATTACATATGTAAATTACTTGGCACAGGGCTTGGCGTATTGCAACTACACAATAAATGTTTATACCATTTATGATTATAAATGTTATTGTTTTGAGCCTTAAGATTTTGTTAAAAAGTACTGCATATCAACAGATTAGAGGTACACATATTATTTTAGAATTGTTGAAAATTCAGAGATAGGAGTTGACTTGTGTTATTATCTTTGCTTCAGATTTCATGAACATGAATTGGAAACTTAATTATTTATCAAGAGCTGTACAAAGTCCAGTGAGCTCTAAGAGAAATAAGAAGAAATCCTCATTGACAAAATCTTTTTTTTGCAATAACATCAAAAAGAACAATTATGAAACATAAATCTAATACAGTACATAAAAACTCTATGTATAGAAATATGACATCTTTGAAAAAAATGAAAAGGAATTTTAAAAAGGAAACATAGGCCTTATTTTACAGTAAGAAGACTTAATATTGCACAGATACCAATTTACTCTAAATTGATCACTAAATACATTCCCAACAAATTTTTGTAATAAATATTAAATTTAAAATTTGATTACAATTTGATTCTAAAACTTATATAATAATGCAAAAAGTCAACCACAGCCAAGGAAATATTTCCCCTTTTTATTAGGATATACCTTACAAATACTAAAGTATATACATTTTAGGGATATAGCTCACTTTTTTATAAGAATATAGCTTAAAGCTTTATTTATACATGTGAGCTGGTCACTCAACTTCATCTCATATCAAGATTTATATTATCTCCATTCCAGAATATTCCCTGTCTTGAATTACTGGTGGAAAAGCTTTTCCTAGTCAATTTCCCTCTCATACATGACCACTCTTCTGATCTCTATTGTTAATGGATTCATTTTGTCTGTGAACGTTTTATACAAAATAAAATCACACAATATATACTTTTTCTCCTTCACATTTCTGTGATCAATATTATGTTTGTGAGATTCATCCATATTGATGTCTGTAGCAGTTTTTTCCTTTGAATATGCCATAAATTTTTATGCATTCTTCTGTTGATTGACATTTGGCCTGTTTTAAAACTTTTGGTTATCATTAATAGTACTGTTAGGAACATCTTTTCTTGGTCATAAACACTAATTTCCTACTGAATGAACACACAGAATGGAATTATTGGGTTACAGGCTAATACTGTCAACTTTAGTAGATAAATCTCACCAAAAATTTTTCCAAAGCAGTTGTTTGTTCCAATTACAGTACTACACTCAATATATGTGAGTTTCAGTCAGTATACATCCTTGACCGATACCTGGTATGGTTATCTTTTTTCATTTCAACCATTCTGGTGTATGTATGGTAGCTTTTTGCAGATTTTCTTTGTACTTCTTGACAACTAGTGATACTGATTTACTCACCATATGATTTGAAGACTTTTTGTGAAATGTCTTTAATATGTTAAGTTTAAAGTTACAAATTTTTTTTTCTTCAAAGTTACTGGTCTATTTATCCTGTTTACCTTGCCTATCCTAAGATCATGAAGATATTTCTTATGTTTTCATGTAGAATAACATTTATTTATTTAAAAATTTTCAATGTTTTCTTAAATGATTATTTATTTTTGAGACAGAGAGACAGAGAGCAAGGGGGGGAAGGGGCAGATAGAAAGGGAGACACAGAATCCGAACCAGGCTTCAGCCTCTGAGCTGTCAGCACAGACCTCAGTGCAGGGCTCAAACCCATGAACTGGGAGATCATGACCTGAGCTGAAGTTGGACACTTAACCAACTGAGCCACCCAGGCGTCCCTAGAATAATTTTTTAAAGTTTAACCTTTTACAGTTATCCTCATGATTCTTCTCAAATTATTTTTTTGTTTGGTGTGAAATAGTTGTCAAGATTAATTTTTTCCTTATGAACATATAGTTGGCCAGACTTTTTAAATTAAGACCATTATTTTCTCCTATGGATTGTATAGATGCATTTGTCATAAGTCGTGACTTTGTCTATTTCTGGACTTTCTATTGTGTTTTATTGTTGTATTTGTATTTGTAATAATACATTGCAAGAAACTCTAGAAGAAAATGATATAAGCTTTTAAGATTTTAAAAACTTAGTAAGGCTACAATAATTAAGAGAGAAACTGGTATGCTATATATTTTCTTTCTTGGGTTGATAAATATTATATGGTTGGCATTTTTACAATAACACTAAACTCTACATTCATGTTTCACAAACTTTTCTGTACATTATATTTTACAATACAAAGTAAAAATAAACACTCTGAGGATCAAGTTGAGTTAGACAAGTCACCAGATGCTTATAACAGAATTAAATTTCCAAAACTTGTACTATAAACTACTATTCATCTGGAAAACTAAATATGAGAAGATCCAAAAAGTAATTATTCAAAATTTTATGGTTATTTTAAAATTTATATTATTTTAATAATGGAGTAATGATTAACTACAGAGGCAGTGTGTAATATTGATGTAACCCTTAGGGATGTGAATGGTTACTCTGGCCTTTTTACACTACCCATGAGCTTTTTCTAGGATGGTGTCAAACTTGCCTGACAATGCCAAGGAAGTTGTAGTCACACTGGTAAGACTCAAGTTGAGAAGAAAATGCCTAAAAATTTGCATGTATCATTTGGGAGCAAAGACATTTTTTCCATTTGTCGTATGCTTTATGAGTAAAGATTTTAAATTTAAACTCACAAAGTATTGGTAGTTAGTAATAAGTCCTATTACAATATTCAATCTAAAGATTCACTGCTATATAAAGAGAATGCTGTGGGAGAACAAAGGAAAGACCAACAAATGCATCCTAGGGGAAATCTGAAAGGAATTCACAGAAGAACTAAGATCTGAGTTGGACTGAAAAGTAAGTATGACATTGCCTGGAAAAAAATTAAAAATGCAAGAGATAATTGAGAGTAAAATCCTGGACCATGAAAAGTTGGTAAGCCCACTGTGGTTGGTACATGGAATAAATGGAGCACTGGTAGAAAATACCATTTAGTGTGAGAGGTTGGGGCCAGATTGGGGAAAGTCTTACCCATATATGGATACACAATGT
>NC_064816.1:131605815-131655815 GCF_023721935.1 Panthera uncia
TGGGGCCAGATTGGGGAAAGTCTTACCCATATATGGATACACAATGTTGTTCATTTATTGTGCAATATCACAAGTATCTGTCCCAATCTTCTGTTCTCCAATCAGTCAATACTGAGCACCTGCTCTACATTAGGAAACAATGTGGATATTTTCTTCTTACTACACAGTCAAGGCTTTTTTAGCAAAAATTACTGGCAACCTGGGTTAGAGGATGAGTGGATGGCAAACAAGCCTTGGAAGTGAAATATGGTGAAGTGACCTGGACAGATTTACAAGTTTATCTTCCCTGGAGCCATTTGTTCACATTTCAAAGGATAATAAAAAACAAAAACAAAAATAAAAACAAAAAACAAAAAACAAAAAACTCCAAACACAAGGCCAGTTGTTTACATTACTAAGTGTAACAATCTAAAGATCTTCCCCTTTCCTTCCTAGAAATAGTGTAATTACATTAGAGAGTAAAGATTTGTCCCTCTCTCAAAAGGAAAGGAAGACAGCTGTGCAATCATTCTTAGGAAAGCTTTGAAAGTCATAATTTCAGTGTTTCTCTCATGCAGTAGATTGATGACATCTGCCTTGATCATGTCACTGGATGGAGAAATGTGGCATTGGGAACAACTGCTAACATGTTCTGTAAGTAAATAATTGGTCTGCCTCTGATCCAGGAAATTTGTGTTTGCTGTCAGGATAACACAAATAAATATAGATACTAAAAACTTATCACTGTGCTCCAGGGAAAGTTCTAATTTTATGCCTAATATATTTAAGAAAATAAACTTTTAACCTCCTACAAATTCCCATGCTAATTTAAATCATTTATTTTTATTTTTTTAATAAGCTCATTCCCTCAGAACATCTTCAAAAGAACCACCACAAGGTTAAGTGTTATACACAGGCTACCTCATTTATTTCCTACAATAACTTAGAAGCACCAGCTAATATGAGGATATGGGCTCGGAAACATTGAAAACACTTGCCAAAAAGTGGAGTACAAATAACATACTAGGTCTGTCTGATTATTATTCACTTTACATCACTGCTTCCTTTAAATACATTTGAGCGAAGGAAGGAATGAAAATGATTTATGTTTGTGTGTCTTGTGTGAATTAAAGTACGTACTTAAAAATGGATAATTGAAAGAAATAAAGTAGCACTTTATCAATTCAGATTTTTCCCTTTGCTCAAATGAATCAAGTTTTACTCTATTTCTAAACAAACCAATCATGTCTCTGAAAGTACCTGTCCCATACTTAACTCTAGGTAATGAGAAAAGCACCTTACACAGTAAGTATAAGTAAGGTCAGAAAACTAACCTAAGTAACAATCATAATCATCATCATTGTCGTCATCATGATGACAGCTTACTATATGCTAGGCAGGTATTAGTCTGTTTAATCCCCATAATTAGCTTTTTTAAAGTAGGCAAAAGATATCATTATCTTTGTTTTACAAATGAAGAAATTGAGACACAGATTCATTTCCAAGATCACAGAACTAGTAAGTGAACAGAAATCTGATTCCAGTTCAAATAGTTGGCTCTGGAGTCATACTTATAACCTCTACAGGCTACTGTCTCTCCATAAAGGATTTCAAATGCCTTCATGTTCTTTTAACTGTATTTATGCTCTAGGGAATAGAATTTTTTTATGATATCTCTTATTACATATGTATTATCTATTAAACATTAATCATCCTTAGGATGCATATTCTACTTTATTTTTATTTATTTATTTATTTATTTTTAATTTTTTAATTTTTTTATTTTTTATTTTTTAATATATGAAATTTACTGTCAAATTGGTTTCCATACAACACCCAGTGCTCATCCCAAAAGGTGCCCTCCTCAATACCCATCACCCACCCTGCCCTCCCTCCCACCCTGCCCTCCCTCCCACCCCCCATCAACCCTCAATTTGTTCTCAGTTTTTAACAGTCTCTTATGCTTTGGCTCTCTCCCACTCTAACCTCTTTTTTTTTTTTTTTTTTTCCTTCCCCTCCCCCATGGGTTTCTGTTAAGTTTCTCAGGATCCACATAAGAGTGAAACCATATGGTATCTGTCTTTCTCTGTATGGCTTATTTCACTTAGCATCACACTCTCCAGTTCCATCCATGTTGCTACAAAAGGCCATATTTCATTTTTTCTCATTGCCACGTAGTATTCCATTGTGTATATAAACCACAATTTCTTTATCCATTCATCAGTTGATGGACATTTAGGCTCTTTCCATAATTTGGCTATTGTTGAGAGTGCTGCTATAAACATTGGGGTACAAGTGCCCCTATGCATCAGTACTCCTGTATCCCTTGGATAAATTCCTAGCAGTGCTATTGCTGGGTCATAGGGTAGGTCTATTTTTAATTTTCTGAGGAACCTCCACACTGCTTTCCAGAGCGGCTGCACCAATTTGCATTCCCACCAACAGTGCAAGAGGGTTCCTGTTTCTCCACATCCTCTCCAGCATCTATAGTCTCCTGATTTCTTCATTTTGGCCACTCTGACTGGCGTGAGGTGATATCTGAGTGTGGTTTTGATTTGTATTTCCCTGATAAGGAGCGACGTTGAACATCTTTTCATGTGCCTGTTGGCCATCCGGATGTCTTCTTTAGAGAAGTCTCTATTCATGTTTTCTGCCCATTTCTTCACTGGGTTATTTGTTTTTCGGGTGTGGAGTTTGATGAGCTCTTTATAGATTTTGGATACTAGCCCTTTGTCCGATGTGTCATTTGCAAATATCTTTTCCCATTCCGTTGGTTGCCTTTTAGTTTTGTTGGTTGTTTCCTTTGCTGTGCAGAAGCTTTTTATCTTCATAAGGTCCCAGTAATTCACTTTTGCTTTTAATTCCCTTGCCTTTGGGGATGTGCCGAGTAAGAGATTGCTACGGCTGAGGTCAGAGAGGTCTTTTCCTGCTTTCTCCTCTAAGGTTTTGATGGTTTCCTGTCTCACATTCAGGTCCTTTATCCATTTTGAGTTTATTTTTGTGAATGGTGTGAGAAAGTGGTCTAGTTTCAACCTTCTGCATGTTGCTGTCCAGTTCTCCCAGCACCATTTCTTAAAGAGACTGTCTTTTTTCCATTGGGTGTTCTTTCCTGCTTTGTCAAAGATGAGTTGGCCATACGTTTGTGGGTCTAGTTCTGGGGTTTCTATTCTATTCCATTGGTCTATGTGTCTGTTTTTATGCCAATACCATGCTGACTTGATGATGACAGCTTTGTAGTAGAGGCTAAAGTCTGGGATTGTGATGCCTCCTGCTTTGGTCTTCTTCTTCAAAATGACTTTGGCTATTCGGGGCCTTTTGTGGTTCCATATGAATTTTAGGATTGCTTGTTCTAGTTTCGAGAAGAATGCTGGTGCAATTTTGATTGGGATTGCATTGAATGTGTAGATAGCTTTGGGTAGTATTGACATTTTGACAATATTTATTCTTCCAATCCATGAGCAGGGAATGTCTTTCCATTTCTTTATATCTTCTTCAATTACCTGCATAAGCTTTCTATAGTTTTCAGCATACAGATCTTTTACATCTTTGGTTAGATTTATTCCTAGGTATTTTATGCTTCTTGGTGCAATTGTGAATGGGATCAGTTTCTTCATTTGTCTTTCTGTTGCTTCATTGTTAGTGTATAAGAATGCAACTGATTTCTGCACATTGATTTTGTATCCTGCAACTTTGCTGAATTCATGTATCAGTTCTAGCAGACTTTTGGTGGAGTCTATCGGATTTTCCATGTATAATATCATGTCATCTGCAAAAAGCGAAAGCTTGACTTCGTCTTTGCCAATTTTGATGCCTTTGATTTCCTTTTGTTGTCTGATTGCTGATGCTAGAACTTCCAGCACTATATTAAACAACAGCGGTGACAGTGGGCATCCCTGTCGTGTTCCTGATCTCAGGGAAAAAGCTCTCAGTTTTTCCCCGTTGAGGATGATGTTAGCTGTGGGCTTTTCATAAATGGCCTTTATGATCTTTAAGTATGTTCCTTCTATCCCGACTTTCTCAAGGGTTTTTATTAAGAAAGGGTGCTGGATTTTGTCAAAGGCCTTTTCTGCATCGATTGACAGGATCATATGGTTCTTCTCTTTTTTTTTGTTAATGTGATGTATCACGTTGATCGATTTGCGAATGTTGAACCAGCCCTGCATCCCAGGAATGAATCCCACTTGATCATGGTGAATAATTCTTTTTATATGCTGTTGAATTCGATTTGCTAGTATCTTATTAAGAATTTTTGCATCCATATTCATCAGGGATATTGGCCTGTAGTTCTCTTTTTTTACTGGGTCTCTGTCTGGTTTAGGAATCAAAGTAATACTGGCTTCATAGAATGAGTCTGGAAGTTTTCCTTCCCTTTCTATTTCTTGGAATAGCTTGAGAAGGATAGGTATTATCTCTGCTTTAAATGTCTGGTAGAACTCCGCTGGGAAGCCATCTGGTCCTGGACTCTTATTTGTTGGGAGATTTTTGATAACAGATTCAATTTCTTCGCTGGTTATGGGTCTGTTCAAGCTTTCTATTTCCTCCTGATTGAGTTTTGGAAGAGTGTGGGTGTTTAGAAATTTGTCCATTTCTTCCAGGTTGTCCAATTTGCTGGCATATAATTTTTCATAGTATTCCCTGATAATTGTTTGTATCTCTGAGGGATTGGTTGTAATCATTCCATTTTCATTCATGATTTTATCTATTTGGGTCATCTCCCTTTTCTTTTTGAGAAGCCTGGCTAGAGGTTTGTCAATTTTGTTTATTTTTTCAAAAAACCAACTCTTGGTTTCGTTGATCTGCTCTACAGTTTTTTTAGATTCTATATTGTTTATTTCTGCTCTGATCTTTATTATTTCTCTTCTTCTGCTGGGTTTAGGCTGCCTTTGCTGTTCTGCTTCTATTTCCTTTAGGTGTGCTGTTAGGTTTTGTATTTGGGATTTTTCTTGTTTCTTGAGATAGGCCTGGATTGCAATGTATTTTCCTCTCAGGACTGCCTTCGCTGCATCCCAAAGCGTTTGGATTGTTGTATTTTCATTTTCGTTTGTTTCCATGTATATTTTAATTTCTTCTCTAATTGCCTGGTTGACCCACTCATTCGTTAGTAGGGTGTTCTTTAACCTCCATGCTTTTGGAGGTTTTCCAGACTTTTTCCTGTGGTTGATTTCAAGCTTCATAGCATTGTGGTCTGAAAGTATGCATGGTATAATTTCAATTCTTGTAAACTTATGAAGGGCTGTTTTGTGACCCAGTATATGATCTATCTTGGAGAATGTTCCATGTGCACTCGAGAAGAAAGTATATTCTGTTGCTTTGGGATGCAGAGTTCTAAATATATCTGTCAAGTCCATCTGATCCAATGTATCATTCAGGGCCCTTGTTTCTTTATTGACTGTGTGTCTAGATGATCTATCCATTTCTGTAAGTGGGGTGTTAAAGTCCCCTGCAATGACCACATTCTTATCAATAAGGTTGCTTATGTTTATGAGTAATTGTTTTATATATCTGGGGGCTCGGGTATTTGGCGCATAGACATTTATAATAGTTAGCTCTTCCTGGTGGATAGACCCTGTGATTATTATATAATGCCCTTCTTCATCTCTTGTTACAGCCTTTAATTTAAAGTCTAGTTTGTCTGATATAAGTATGGCTACTCCAGCTTTCTTTTGGCTTCCAGGAGCATGATAAATAGTTCTCCATCCCCTCACTCTCAATCTAAAGGTGTCCTCAGATCTAAAATGAGTCTCTTGTAGACAGCAAATAGATGGGTCTTGTTTTTTTATCCATTCTGATACCCTATGTCTTTTAGTTGGCGCATTTAATCCATTTACATTCAGTGTTATTATAGAAAGATATGGGTTTAGAGTCATTGTGATGTCTGTATGTTTTATGCTTGTAGTGATGTCTCTGGTACTTTGTCTCACAGGATCCCCCTTAGGATCTCTTGTAGGGCTGGTTTCGTGGTGACAAATTCCTTCAGTTTTTGTTTGTTTGGGAAGACCTTTATCTCTCCTTCTATTCTAAATGACAGACTTGCTGGATAAAGGATTCTCGGCTGCATATTTTTTCTGTTTAGCACACTGTAGATATCGTGCCAAGCCTTTCTGGCTTGCCAAGTTTCAAAGGAGAGATCAGTCACGAGTCTTATAGGTCTCCCTTTATAAGTGAGGGCACGTTTATCCCTTGCTGCTTTCAGAATTTTCTCTTTATCCTTGTATTTTGCCAGTTTCACTATGATATGTCGTGCAGAAGATCGATTCAAGTTACGTTTGAAGGGAGTTCTCTGTGCCTCTTGGATTTCAATGCCTTTTTCCTTCCCCAGTTCAGGGAAGTTCTCAGCTATAATTTGTTCAAGTACCCCTTCAGCACCTTTCCCTCTCTCTTCCTCCTCTGGGATACCAATTATGCGTATATTATTTCTTTTTAGTGTATCACTTAGTTCTCTAATTTTCCCCTCATACTCCTGGATTTTTTTATCTCTCTTTCTTTCAGCTTACTCTTTCTCCATAACTTTATCTTCTAGTTCACCTATTCTCTCCTCTGCCTCTTCAAGCCGAGCCATCGTGGATTCCATTTTTTTTTGCATTTCGTTTAAAGCGTTTTTCAACTCCTCGTGACTGTTCCTTAGTCCCTCGATCTTTGTGGCAAGAGATTCTCTGTCCTGTATACTGTTTTCAAGCCCAGCGATTAATTTTATGACTATTATTCTAAATTCACTTTCTGTTATATTATTTAAATCCTTTTTGATCAGTTCATTAGCTGTTGTTATTTCCTGGAGATTCTTCTGAGGGGAATTCTTCCGTTTGGTCATTTTGGAGAGTCCCTTGCGTGGTGAGGACCTGCAGTGCACTTCCCCTGTGCTGTGGTGTATAACTGGAGTTAGTGGGCGGGGCCGCAGTCCGACCCGATGTCTGCCCCCAGCCCACTGCTGGGGCCACAGTCAGACTGGTGTGTGCCTTCTCTTCCCCTCTCCTAGGGGCGGGATTCACTGTGGGGTGGCGTGTCCCGTCTGGGCTACTTGCACACCGCCAGGCTTGTGTTGCTGGGGATCTGGCGTATTAGCTGGGGTGGGTAGGCAAGGTGCACGGGGGGTGGAGGGGCAGGCTTAGCTCGCTTCTCCTTAGGTGATCCACTCCAGGAGGAGCCCTGTGGCATCGGGAGGGAGTCAGATCCGCTGCCGGAGGTTTGGCTCCGCAGAAGCACAGAGTTGGGTGTTTGCGCGGAGCGAGCAAGTTCCCTGGCAGGAACTGGTTCCCTTTGGGATTTTGGCTGGGGGATGGGCGGGGGAGATGGCGCTGGCGCCTTTGTTCCCCGCCAAGCTGAGCTCTGCCGTCCGGGGGCTCAGCAGCTCTCCCTCCCTTTGTCCTCCAGCCTTCCCGCTTTCTGAGCAGAGCTGTTAACTTATGACCTCCCAGACGCTAAGTCGCGCTTGCTGTCGGAACACAGTCCGTCCGGCCCCTCCGCTTTTGCCAGCCAGACTCGGGGGCTCTGCTTGGCCGGCGAGCCGCCCCTCCGCCCCGGCTCCCTCCCACCAGTCCGTGGAGCGCGCACCGCCTCGCCGCCCTTCCTACCCTCTTCCGTGGGCCTCTAGTCTGCGCTTGACTCCGGAGACTCCCTTCTGCTAATCCTCTGGCGGTTTTCTGGGTTCTTTAGGCAGGTGTAGGTGGAATCTAAGTGATCGGCAGGACGCGCTGTGAGCCCCGCGTCCTCCTACGCCGCCATCTTCCGGAACCTCCCCCATATTCTACTTTAGATGACCAATGAGTGATGAAGTCAAATCTGCTATTACATCAAAACCATACTCCAAGAATGCTTTGCATAGCTTATGTTACATGTGAAAACAAGCAAATTTCCTTAAAAAGTCATGCCTATAGTATGGCACATGCATTTTCTATAATCATGTTCCATGAAATAAACATCTGACTGATGCATTTTTTGCTCTGCAGTCTCAGCTGTTACAAAGAAGTGACAATTTACACAAAGATTTGAACTGAAAAGGTCATCTTCTCCAATTAGCCCTACTTCATAATTCCCAACTGTCTAATGAGAGTAGTTTAGATACATTCATGTGTGCAGATGTTTAAAATGAAGGCCACAAACTCTAAAATCATTGCCATTCTATTCATAAATCAAAGGTCTCAAAATCTTTTCAAGAAGGAAATAATTTTAAATGCTTTGGTCAAGAATAAAATAAAAATTAGGCATTTATTTCGTTGTCCACTTTTGCAAACTGAAAGAAAAGATATAGAAGCTGAAAATAAATCATGAAAAGGAGATATGTCATGATTTTCTCAAAAATGTCTGAGGTTTTGGGACATTGGAGTAGACTTAAAAAAACTAGCCCAGGAACAGAAAAGATACAGTACAGTCTCAATAATTAGACATGCCACTACCTCATTATTTCAGGTGATTTTATGTTCTAAATAAACATTTTATTTTCATAGAGACATGTTGGATATGAAATGAAATGAGTATTAGGAAATGAAGGTTAATGAGCATGGATCAACAGGGCAGAACCAATTCATATGAAAGAAAACACAAACAAATTGTGGCTAGATTACCAAAACCACAATCACATATACATAATGTGAATATAATATATATAATATTACATTATATATACTATTATATATTAACATAATATATTGTATAATTATATATTATACATATTTACATATATTAAATATATTGTGTAATTATATAATATATATTTACATATATTAAATATATATTATAATATATAATATATAATACAATAATATACTATTCATGTAATATGATATATATTAATTCATGTAATATATTAATATATTATATATGTGTATGATGCACATAAATTTATGATTCTCAAAATGTTTCAGTCTGTCTTCTACTTCAGAAGAAAACCCAAACTATTTGCTTTAGAAGATTAACAGATTAATTTTTAGAGAATTTTTAGGCCTACTGCAAAATTGAGCAGAAAGTAGAGTCCCAGTCTATGTCACCTCCCAACACACAGCCTCTCCAATCATACTGCACCAGTGTGCAGTGGTACAGTCACGAAAAAACACTGAGACATCACATCACATCACATCACAGTTCATAGTTTACATCCATTGTATATACTGCACATTCTATGGGTTTTGACACATGTAAAAGGTGTGACTACCATTATAGTATGATATAGGATAATTTCACTGCCTGGAAATTCTCCTATGGTCCACCTATTCATCCCATTCTCTTTCCAAGCCCCTTATAATCAATGATCATTTTACTGTCTCAACAGTTTTGGCTTTTCCAGAATATCATATAGTTGAAATCATACAGTATGTAATCTTTTCAAATTAGCTCCTTTCACATAGTAATGCATTCAAGTCTTTTTGTGGCTTCATAGCTCATGTTTTGTTAGCACTGAATACTACTTCACTTTATAGATGTAGCACAATTATTTATCAAAGGACATCTTGGTTGCTTCCAAGTTTTGGCAGTTATGAATAAACCAGTTATAGATATTAATGTGGAGGTTTTGTGTGAATGTAAGTTTTCGAATCATTTGGGTAAATATGAAGGCATGCAATTCATGAAGCATGTAGGAAGAATATGTTTAGTTCAGTTTTCTTTTCTTTTTTTCTTTTTTTGAGAGCGAGCATGCAAGTGAGAGAGGGGCAGTAGGAGAGAGAGAATCTCAAACAGGCTCCATACCCAGTGCAGAGCCCAATGTAAGGTTCAATCTCATGACTCAGCCACCCAGGTGCCCAGAGTATGTTTTCCTTTCTAAGAAACCACCAAATTGTCTTCTAAAGTGGCTGAAACATTTTACGCTCCAATCAGCAATGAGAGTTTCTGCTGCTCTATGTGTTTCTCAGCATTTGGTATTGTCAGTGTTTTAACTTTTAGCCACGCCAAAATGTGAGTAGTGCCTTCTTATTTTAATTTGCATTTCCCTAATGAGGTACTGTGTTGATCATCTTTTCATATGCTCAATTTTCATTTGTAGATCTTCTCTAACTGAGGTGTCTTTTCATATCTTTTGCCCAATTTTAAACTGGGTTTTTGTTTTCTTATTGTTGAGTTTTAGGAGTTCTTTTTATATTTTAGCTAACAGTCATTTAACAGATAATGTCTTTTACAAATTATTTTCTCCCAGTCTGTAGCCTATCTTCTCACTGTTCTTTATAGTTAAGAGTTTGTTTCTTGTCTTGCCTTTCTCTCTCTCTTTTTATTCCTCTTTGCTAGTTTGTTTTGTTTCTTAAATTCCACATATGAGTGAGATCATAAAATATTTGCCTTTAACGGACTTATTTTGCTTAGGATAATATTCTCTAAGTCCATCCAATGTCATTGCAAGTGGCAAGATTTCATTCTTTTTTATGGTTGAATAATATTCACGTGTGTGGGTGTATCACATTTTTTTTTTTTATCTATTAGTCAATGGATACTTGAGCTGTTTCCATAATTTGGCTATTGCAGATAGTACTGAATTACATAGATTTTTGAATGTTGAACCAGCTTTGCATAACTGGAATAAATCTCATTTGGTCATAGTATATAATATTTTTTATAGATTACTAAGTTTGATTTGCTATTTTTGAGGTTTTTTTACATCTATGTTCATAAAAGATATTGGTTTATAGATTTTCTTTTTTTTAATTTCTTAGTCAGGTTTTGATATTAACATAGTATTGGTCTAATAGAATATGTTAGAATATGTTGTGAAGTACTCCCACCATTTCTATGTTCTGAAGGAAATTTCAAAGAACTGTTTTTTTGTTTTTTTTAATACAAAATATGTAAATCTTAAGCAATTTCAATATTCACACGAAAATAAACATTTTAGAAAAGTTTAGGAGAAATTGGTGTGTATTACATATTATCATTTATATGTAATTTATATATTTATATTATATATGGGTATATGCATTATATATGCATGAATATGTCTATATTTGTGTAAATGGGTATATATACATGGATTAGGCAAACTTATTTTACTAATTATATTTCCTCCTTTCAACTAAAATAATTACACATAGTGAAAGTAGATATAACCCACACATCAGATATTTTGGATGTTATAGGAAGCCCATCTGCTCCTAAACCCATAATGAACTTTGTATAAGTCAAATGAGATTGATGAAAACATGCTCAGTTAGTGTCCAGAACTCAGAAGAGTGGGTCAGCACAGCCAAGTGGAAACAATGGATGGCAGTTATTTAATGATCTTTAACTGTTGTTAGGGCCAATGATTTTTTTACACAGTCACTAAAACATTTTCCAGAACATTAAACATAAGATCTATATTTAATTAAGCAAATTTGGCTTTAGGAAACTGAAACTAATAACATAATTGAGAAATGTGAAATTTCTCCCAATTTGAATATTATTACATGCTACAAGATGGGCTGCATAGTGATCTGTTTCAAGAGTGTTTGCTGACTTTGATTCTAAACATTTCATGGGAGTCCCCACCAAGACTCATCCATCACACTGAAAGGTAAAAATAAATACGAAAAATGAACTGATGGTCTATTCTTTGTATAAAACAGTAGTGACGATTAAGATAGAATGGCAGGTTTCAGTGGTGGAAAAAGTTCCTTTTGTTTCCACAAAAATAATTTTCATTTCATTCTGAACGTACATTGTTTTATGTTTATGACTCAGTAACTACATTATTTTAGTTGTACAATATAATGGTTTACAATCTAAATATTCTTGAGCTTTTTAAGACATTTTCACCCAAAATCATAATTGTATTGAAGAACACTGGAACTTCCTGTACATTTAAATGAAGATTTTTTATGTAATATTTTCATAATACATCTATCTCCTCAAATGTCTTAAAATTTTGTCTTGACAATCGTGACTATAGAGGCTTTACCTACTTTCTTCCAAGTCACAAAACAGTTTCATTATGTGTGTAAAAGGCTAACATTTAAAAAACACAAAAAAGTTACAGAAGTTTATTTTGAATTCAATAACATCATGGAAATAAAGCTAAATTAAGAGCCAAGAGATTCCTATTTTAGTTTTAGCCTAGAACAAGTCAATATTTTGTTCCATGAATCAGGCCAAGTTACTTAACTTCTCTGGGAATCAGGTTATTTATTCAATGAAGGAGGTCAGCCTTAAAGTTTCCTTTCAGCTTTATTATTCTATGCAGTAATTCCCAAAATATATTTATCAGAAACCTAGTCTTATAAACTATTCTACCTCAAAATGAGGATTTCTTGATTAAATTCATTGGGAATTTGCACACTTCATTTATTCAATGTATATTTCCATAATACTTTTACACTGTGAACAAAGACTTCCTTGAGGAGTCAGTTGATATGTTTTATGAAGACTGCATTAATCAAGTAATCATGCAAATAAGTGCTTAAAATAGCAATTATAAAATATCATATAGACAAAAGGTACTTGATATTTTTAGGTTTCTATTAGATTGGGAATTCAACCAAGGCTTTTTTGAGGAAGTAACAATTTAAATGAGATTAAATGGAAATGTAGTATTTAAGTAGGAAAAACAGAGAGGAAGATATATCTTAGTGAGTGGAAAACGTGAACAAATACACAGAAGCAGAAGGGAGAATGACATGATAAGACAAATTTAAAGCAGACCCGTATGGCAGAGGCAAAGAACACACCCCAGTCTGTAGAAGTGATAAAGACCAGGCTTTTAAAGCCTTTATGCAAATAAAGATTTTGCTCTTAGTAAAGCAGGAGAGCCATTCAACAGTGACTGGAAAGAGATGGGACAGGGCATTCTCATTGAAAGAGGTGGTCTGGACAAATACTTGACAAGACAGTTATTTATTCTTTCTGCACCTATTGTATAATTTACTTGTCACATAAACTTGTACCTTAAAACAAGATGTATTTGTTATCTCACATATTATTTTTATTGACATATAATTGACATGTATTTTTATATTAGTTTCAGGTGTACAACATAAGGATTCAACAATTCTATGCAGTACTCAGTGCCCACAACAAGTGGCTTATAGAATAGCTTATAAGACTAGGTTTCTGATAAATATATTTTGGGAATTACTGCATAGAATAATAAAGCTGAAAGGAAACTTTAAAGCTGAACTCCTTCGTTGAATAAATAACCTGATTCCCAGAGAAGTAACTTGGCCTGATTCATGGAACAAGTCATCATCTGATGCCAATGTTTTTACAATCTTATTGACTGTATTTCCTATTCTGTACTTTCCATGATTTACTGACTGATTGATTTTAATATTTTTGAGAGAGAGAGAGAGCGAGCGAGCGAGCAGGGGAGGAACAGAGAGAGAGGGAGACACATGAGGCAAGCTCCAGGCTCTGAGCTGTCAGTACAGAGCCTGCTGCAGGGCTTGAACCCACCAGCTATGAGATCATGACCTGAGCCAAAGTTGGATGCTTAATGAACCATCCAGGTGCCCCTGATTTATTAATTTTGTAACTGGAAGTTGGTACGTCTTAGTTCCCTTTATCTATTTCATCATCCCCCACCCACCTCCCTCTAGCAAGCATTAGTTCTTTAAGAGTCTGTTGGTTGTCTCCTTTTTTGTTCTTTGTTTTTTTAAATTCCATATATGAGTGAAATCATATGGTATTTGTTTTTCTCTGACTTATTTCATCTAACCTTATACCCACTAGATCTATCCATGTTGTTGCAAATGGCAAGATTTCATTACTTTTTATGGCTGAATAATATTCCTGTGTGTGTGTGTGTGTGTGTGTGTGTGTGTGTCTGTGTATGAATCACATTTTTGTTTTCCACTCACCTATTGTTGGACACTTTGGTTGTTTCCATATTTTGGCTATAGTAAACAATGCTGCAATAAACATAGGGGTGCATACCTTTTTTTGAATTAGTGTTTTTGTTTTCTTTGGGTAAACACTCAGCAGTGGAATTACTGGATTATATGGCATTTTTGTGTCAATAATCTGGTCCCAGCATGGCTGGGTCTTCTACTCTACGATGTCACAAGTTCCAATCAAAGTGTTAGATGGGGTTGTATCTGAGACTCCCTTTCTCCCTCTCTCTCTCTCTCTCTCTCTCTCCACCTCTGTGTGAGTTTCTCTGATACAAGTTACAAATCTAATAAAAGTGTCTATCAAGGTTTGAGAAAAAAAGTCAACAATCTAATAGAAAAATGAGCAAAGCATATGAAAAGACAGAACAGGAAATACAAATGACTCTTAAACCAATGGAAAGATGATATTCAACTATGCTCAGCTTAATAAAAATACGTATCTAAATGATTCTAAAATACTATTTCCCACCTCAGATTGGACAAAAAGAAAAACAACTGGCACCATGTTCTCTTGGCCAGACTAAGTTACTAGTGTACTATATCTGTTGTCACTCCTATAGGGGGTAATTTGACAATCTCAATCAAAATTGTAATGGCAGTACTTTTGCTAGGCAATTTCACTTTGGTGAAATCATCTCTCAGATATACTCGCACTGATACAAGTAATATATTGTCTGTAGTAGCAATCTTTTGAAACAACATCCAACTCTAAAAATAGATTAAATCAACTGTGTTTATCTATTGAAACAGAATACTACACAACTATAAAACAAAACAAAAACAAAAAACAAGGAAGCAATCTATATAATAATTTGGAAAGATTTCCAGAACATTCTATTAAGTAAAAAGGCAAAGTATTTACATATTCTAATATGCATATTGTTATACTAATCTTGGCATACAACAGGCAGAATTATGTATCTACGTACTAGTCTATGCATTAAAAAATTGTGGAAAGTGAAACTAGACACTGGCTATACATTTTGATGTTTGTAAACATATTACCTCTTAGTAATCAAATAAAAAAACCTGGTTTGTGAAAATAATGAAGGCTCACTGACAATACTGAATAGGGCCAAAAAGTAAAATAAACTGAGGACTGAGGAGTCAAATATTTTTATTCTCATTGATGCCCTTAATGAGAGTGTATTTTAATTTTCGTGTAATAACAGACTGAAAACTTCTGCATTAATGAAACTCACATTAGAGTTTAATTCATGTTTTCTAAATTTATTTGATCATGTAAGATCACACAAGAAGAATCAAATAAATTAATATTTTTTGGAATACATTATGAAAAAATACCGCTTTATGACATTAAAACTTTCAAGTATTTTGTCAATCATTAATAATTACTATCTTAAAAGTTCCATTGTCTAGTGTACAGTAAGGTATATGTTTTTAATAATTTAGTTTTAAGTGCTTTTGAAAGGATAACATATATAATTACAATCATTGTGAAAAATGGTTTGCAGTAGAATAAGGAAATGAAATTTTTAATATGGGTGAGATCTGAAATTTTTTTCGGGCTGAACTAGCAGTCTTAATTCTTTGAATAACCTAGATTTTTAATTTGGTATGAAACCATTTCAAGCTGTGTAATAAAACTAATGAAGCTGCTACAACAGTGCAAGGCAATAATCAACACATATTTTATTGTTGAAAACTGTATTAAGTCTATGCAGAAGGTGAACTAAGACAGCTTTTTTCTTTGTATGTCTTAGAAAGAAGGATGACATATATTCAGACTGCTTTCTTGAAAAAAAATACCATTCTAAATATGCACAATGCCTGGAAAAAGTTCAAAAACATTAGTTATTTTCAAAATAACGTAGAACCCTGAGAATCACTCAATGTAATGATATCAAAACACAAAAGTATCTTCTCTGCCTACCAATTGGCCATAAACATACACATACGTATATTAAGCACATATCTCCAACCAACAGATTCCATTCATCAAAACAGCAGGTCTTTTTCCAAAGCAATTAAGATCCATGGCAGTAAATATAAATATCTGTTAGCATACATAATATGTCTGGCAGCTGAAAATGAGTTCAGATTTATCCAAGTGATGTGCAATGTCAGAAAAACCAATGATTCTCATATCAATGAATTATAGTAGCTTTTCCCTATACTATATAAGCTGAATCAAGAGTTACTCTAAATTATATATTGGAAATTTTCAGAAAATGACAAAACTACTTAAAATAGTTCTTTGTACCACTGTACTAAGATGATGAGTGAAGTACAGTCAACCAATACATAGCCATTTGTGCATCGATTCATTAGTACATCCAGCAACCTAGCTTCTCAGTTACCCACCCATTTACTGATTTCTTAAATTATTACTGAGTGCAATGTGGTTTCAGCACTGACACTAAATATATAATTGCTCCACAGCCTTTGCCTCTCAGGAGTTATTCTAGTGGAAGAAATGGGTCACTGACACACTAAGTATTCTTACCATGGGAGTGATAAGGGAGTACATGATAGTGGGAGTGGTGGGGGCATCTAACTCAAGTCTGGGATCGGGGAAAGCTTCTTGCAGTGGTGACACAGGAGCTTCCCTGGGAGTCAGCCAGGTGAAGAGGACATGTGAAGCTAGTTCATGGTCATGTGCAAAGGCACACAAGGAAGATATGGCCAAATGCGCATAATGAATGACACTCAGCCCATTGTTACTAAAGGAAGATAGGATCAAAATACAGAGTAAAAGGGGAGATAGAGGTCAATAAAAGGTGTAATTGAATTTGAGGTTTTAGAAATAATTGTGAATTTAAAGAGGACTCCAAAGGGAGAAAAATAACAGAAATGTTCTAAAAAAAATTATAAACATAGCCCTTGAGGCATTTTGAATAAAATGTTATATCTAGGGGCGCCTGGGTGGCTCAGTCGGTTAAGCGTCCGACTTCGACTCTGGTCATGATCTCGTGGTTTGTGGGTTCGAGCCCCGCGTCGGGCTCTGTGCTGACAGCTCAGAGCCTGGAGCCTGCTTCAGATTCTGTGTCTCCCTCTCTCTCTGCCCCTCCCCTGTTCATGCTCTGTCTCTGTCTCAAAAAAAATAAATAAACATTAAAAAAAATAATAATAAAAAAATAAAATGTTATATCTAAATGTGTATATTGCTGTTTTCTGAATCTAAACAATTAAGGAAAAAGTGCTTCTTTTATTAGATTAAATGATACTCTAAGGGGGAAAGAAGGAAAATAAATGCACAAAATTAAATTGTATCAGTGAAAATGGCAGTCTACTATGTGTGACCAAGAAAAAGCTTGCATAATCGTCAGTTTTGAAGGGGGTAAGTCATACTACATTTGAGAAAATATCTCTATTATTTTAGTTTTGGCAGAAAAGAACCTAAGAAATGTTTTATTGGTGTCCTTTAAAACTTTAAAAATAATATTACTATTGTCAGTATTAGGATATTGTAGTACCCTTGGGTATGTTTCTTTCTTTTCTCTTGGAAACAAAAAATTATGCCATGTAACTCAGAGGTTTTCTAACACTTAAGCCACTGTTAAATCATACTAAATTGTAACTACCTATCAAGTGTTGTTATTTAAATTAATTTACTAATCTAACTGTAGCTAATTCCTAACCAACACATTTAGAAAATTAAAATGAGTTCTCAAGTATTCTGTAGTCTGCTAGAAGTCATTTAAGTCTCTCAATGCAACTTGCACGGTTCAGAAGAAATTAACCAGAGCCTTTCCACACGGATTTGTGGGTTACACTTAAATATGCTATAATTCTTTCACTTTTTTTTTGCCATACATTATCTAAAGGGGTAAGGTTTGGTAATTAAAATAATGATCTTCTAAAGTTTTAAACCTATATTCTATGATTTTCTCTGTTTACCACAAAACTTGCCTTTTTTTTTTTTTGAGAGAGAGAGAGAGAGAGAAATTGCTTGCAAATGTAAGGGAGGACGAGAGGGGAGGGAGAGAGAGAATCTTAAGCAGGGACCTAATGGGATCCCAGAATCATGAACACATGATCATGACGTGACAGTTGGATGCTTAATGAACTGAGCCACTCAGGTGCCCCAAAACTTGCCTCTTTTAAACATGGATCTGAAATTTGTTTTAATAAGTATTTTTATTTTGGAGGGTCTAGGAAATCAGTATGTTTTAAGAATACTTGTTAAAAAATTAAATTACCAAGTTAAAGGAAAATAAACATTTTAATGAAGCACCTGAGTGGCATCAAACAAAATTAAAGTATCATAATTTGGAAATAAAGATAAAAAATATAATGCCTTCAAGAAAAAGGAATCTTCTGGGGGCACCTGGGTGGCTCAGGCAGTTGAACATCCAACTTTGGCTCAGGTCATGATCTCACAGCCTCTGGGTTCGAGCCCCACGTTGGGCTCTGCGCTGACAGCTCAGAGCCTACAGCCTGCTTCGGATTCTGTGCCCTCTCTAGCTCTGCACCTCCCTTGCTCATGCTCTGTCTGTCTTTCCCTCTCTCAAGAATAAATTAAAAAACATTAAAAGAAATTAAAAAAAAAAGAAAAAGGAATCTTCCATTTTCTTGTATTTCTATGTCACAAAGAGGCTTGGGTAGGGTCTAACTGCAAATGTGTAACCATTTGATTTACTTTAATATTTGAAAATATGGGATAAGTAGAAAGCCTAACGATTTCTAGAAAGACTGGATATTGGTAATGTGCTTAGGATTTACTGGTTTGCAATGGAACCTAGAGGGTATATGTCCCCTTGCCATGAGGTTATCAAACACAAATGGATTTCCATATAAGTATATGCAATATATTTGATTTAAAATATGTAGTAGGGGGACGCCTGGGTGGCGCAGTCAGTTAAGCGACGGACTCTTGATTTCAGCTCATGATCTAACTGTTCATGAGTTTCAGCCCCACATCAGCTCTGTGCCGATGGTGTGGAGCCTGCTTGGGATTCTGTCTCTCCTTCTGTCTGCCCCTACCCTGCTTGTGCTCTCTCTCTCTCAAAATAAATAAATAAAACAAAATAAAATACATAGTAGGTATTTTTATCAAATACCTACTGTACTTCTGACAGTACTGACGAGTACTTCTGACAGACAAATCACTCAGTTCTTGGCTCTCCCCCTTTTATTACATTCTTTTGGACAAGTAGCAAGTGACTTCAATTAACTGTAAAATTCTCAAGATGTGCTATATAAACTGGCACTTTTACAAACAAAATTGAGTCACCAAAAATACGTAGTTTTCAAATGTGTATTTTACCCACACCAAATATTCTGAATGCCCAAAATATAAAAATTGGTTAGCATATTAATATTTTATACGCCATTCTTTATAATGGTATTCTAAATAGTAAAAGAGCCAATGTGAGTGTTTTTCTTTTCAGCATTAATTTTTAAACAAAAATAAAAGAAAATGAAATTAATTTCTCTTCAGAGCAGTTTCAACTCTCATACAGGAAACACAATGAAAGTCACATCTAGACTGTCAGAACATCTGCTTATGCACACCCACAATTCTGAAATAGAGAGTTCCCTTCTCCCCAAAATCAAAAGCTGCATATTTTGGTCACTTAAAAATGAAATCATTTAAAATTGCATGTTTTCCACTTATGAAATTTACATTTACATAGGATACTTTCTATCATTCTCCTTTTAAAGTTGAGACTAGTATTATCTGTAGTAACAGTGGTAAATGACTGACCAGTTTAGTTTAAAGGGATCCTTAAAATAACATATAAAAATGAAGTATATATGATAAAAACGAGGTGATTATTATGTATGTATTGGGATAAATTGTATACTTTTAAAAACTATCAAGAAATTCTATTTTGAGGGAAGTGTTGTATTGGAGAAAGCCAAGTCACCTGGGGGAGAAGTCACTTATTGGAGGTGGGGAGGGATGAGATTCCAGTCATGGCCTCAAAGATAGGTCAGTAGAAGGTTTCCTTCTAAAGACAGGTCTTGTTAATTGCAGGGTCTTTTTTTTCTGAGCTCCAAGATGGGTGTAATGAAAGTTTGCAAATAAAGAAATATTACAAATGTGAGCAGCAAGGTTGAGGACCTCTGGCAGACACTTTTGGAGTCAAGGGTGCAAATGGCATGCAGTGACAGAAGGATACACTTACTTTTTTTTGCACTGTGAAGAACTCATCCCTAATTGCTAAAATTAATATTCAAGTTAGTTGTTAATAATTGAGACAGTAAAGGGCAAATTATAATAAAAGCAAACTATATATGCATATGTTGGGACATTTCTCTATACATCTTAAAACATATACATGTATACATAAAATATTAAACATTAAGCCATCCTGATACACTAGTCCCCAAGCCTCCTTGAGGTTTTGAAAATATCTTTACCTTGTTTTTCACTAAATGTAAATCTGTTTCAACACATCTTTGTCCTTCTGACCTTGTTTCAAAGAAAAAAAGAAGTAAACCACCTAACTGCTTAATGAATCTCACCTGTGCTAATTAAAAATTTTAGGAGTATAAGAATCTGTCAAAAAGCAAAGATTGAAAACAAAAACATACACAAAATTGCTAAGATATTTAATTACCTTTAAGTCTTAGGAAAGAAGGCATTAACTTTCTCAGCTTTCAAATGAAACATCTGAGTAAACATACCATTCTCAGATATTTATATAAATTACAACATCTGGTCATTGCTTTAGAATACTCATGTTTCTCATTTTTTCTAAACTTTAATTGTCCTAAAATCACAGGACATGATTGGTCTAACATTGAAGGTTTACAAAACTTGCCTTCTGCTTTCTCCAATTTTTACAAATATTAGTTTATTCAATGCTCAAGTTCTTCTATACATTTTCTTCCCTCATCAATAAACTAAAGACTACTACTGGGAATCTGAGACACCAAATATTAAGTGATTTGGCCACAATCAAAAAGCATGTCAGTGGCTAAGCTGGGGTGTATCCGCCTGGCATCCAAGGCCTTCATATTGCTTCAATGAGTCTCATTTCACTTGGGTATCTTAACATACCCAGATTGAGAACCTCTACTAACTTGTTTCATAAAAATAAAAATTTTAAATTAAATATCTGGAATGTTAGGACACTGTGGACATACAACTTACATGGGATTTTTGTAAACCCAGGGTTTTTAATAACATTTTCATATACTACTCAGAACACAATTGGATAAATTCTTATATAAAGGCAAAATCCTTCACGCTGCCTCATTCATGTTGCCTCACCAGAATTACCAGAATTTTAAAAAAAGATCGAAGCATCTTATAAAAAAGAATGAGATCTTGCCATTTGCAATAATATGGTTGGAGCTAGAAAGTATCATGCAAAGTGAAATAAGTCAATCAGGAAAAGACAAAGAGCATATGATTTCACTCATATGTGAAATTTAAGAAAGAAAATAAGCAAAGGAAAAAAAGAGAAGGCGAGAAACAGACTCATTACCCCACAACAAACTGATGGTTACCAGAGAGCAGGTGGGTGGGCAGATGGGTTCAACAGGTGATGGGGATTGGGGAGTGCACTTGTCATGATGAGAACTGAGTGATATACGGTAGTGTTGAATCACTATGTTGTACACCTGAAACTTATATGAAACATGATTACAGTAGGTTAACTGTAATTAAAAAAAGAGAACGCTTTAAGCTACTAATATGTTTACACTAATTGAAGAAAGTATACATACAAACTAAGCAAGAGGGGTTACTAGAGTCTGTGATACTGGTCATTTTGTAAAAAAAACTTCACTCTTTGTTTTGTTTTTCAGTTATTAACATGAGCACATATTATAGCACTATATGTGAATCTGCCAGAGAAGAACTTGAAAAATGCCATTGGAACCTCAAAAAGGGGACTGGGAAAATTTTGAGACCTCAAAATATCTTTCAAAAATCTATGAAACGTCAATGGCTTTATAAAATTTCATGGATAGATAAAATCATGTATAAAATATATTTTCTGATTATAATAATCATTATGTACCAAAATCTTATTTTTAATCAGTTTGAATTAACTATGATTGGTTTCATTGGCAGTCTACTACACATGTGGCAGTATTAGTAAGGCTCAATTAATATACTGAAGATTTAAAAATAAATGTATTGAATAAAGAAGTTAAAAATGTATTTCCATATGAGGCATAGCTTATGAGGTCATTTATACAAATGCCTGACATTCATAATAGCAAGCAAACAAGATAAATGTTATAAATAAAAGGCATGATGTTCCAATTCTTTAGAAGTAGCACAGTGTCCCATCAATTAGTTAAAAAATTGTAGATACCACAATGCATTTCTAAAATAAAATTATATATTCCTGAAATAGTGATGGAATTTTATATCTGGGGTAAGAGTTATTAGTCAAATCTACTTGAAGGCTGAATTATTATTATTATTGCTATTATTATGTTTTATTATTTTTTAATATGAAATTTATTGTCAAATTAGTTTCCATACAACACCCAGTGCTCATCCCAACAGGTTATTATTATTTGTTTTAATTGCTAGCACATATGCTGTGGTTGGCACAGTATAAATGCTTAAATGTTGGTTAAAGTAATTTTTATGCTCCATTTCTATTTACTATAGGTAATCTTTAACCAGGGAAATATTACTAGGTACATTAGAAATATGGTCGTTTCTTCCTGGGAAATATCATTAGATTATTTCCTTGGGAATTGAGTTGAGAAGGAGATTATCTTGGGTCATCTCCAATTCTTCTTTGGTCCCCCTAACAAAGAAGTGAATAGAAGCACGATCCAGTTGTTTTTACTCCTTCCTTAGTCCTTAAGAACTAGGTAATAGTTCAAGGGCTTAGGTGGTGCATCTAGTGCACACAGACATAAATAACAGAGAGCCTTTTTTTTTTTTCCCTGCTGCATTGGAGCATGTATTTGCATTTGTTTGTACAAGGCATCCACTTACAGAGAACTACGGATAAGGAGTAGGTCACAGATTATGTGAGGGACAGCATTACCAATGATCCATCATTAGAGCAGAGGACAAGGCACACAATCAGGGCTCAAAAGGACATCACATAAAAGCCAAGAGGGGCACAGGAGAATTATCAGATGCCAGCAACAAGACCCCCACCCACAACAGCATTAAGTGGTGCTTTGGCTCATGTAAAGATTTTTCGATAAATTCCAATAAGGCTGAAGCCAATCCTGTGTACCTTTGCCTGGGTGTTGCGGGTTGAAGCTACTACTTGCTTCAGATAGCAGCTGCCTAGGGGCAAGGAATCCAGGCTGGAATAAGCAGCGGCTGCAGGACTAGATATGATTGAGCTCACAGACTCTGTAAGAGGATAAACTGGGGCCTTGTAGAGATCAACCAAGTCTGCACAATTTTTAAGGGAAAAAAGCATCCCACAATCTAATCCTATAAATTATTTTAATACTATAATTTGCCTATTATTTTGGCATAGTCAGTTCTGTTTTCTTATTGCTTCCTTTTACTCAATGTTTTCTTTTTTGTGCTCACTTGCCTGAACAAAACTGGGTATTCACCCGGTATAAAACCAGCATCAAGTTCAAGTACACAGATGTGGGGAAATCACTCTCTCATGCAGTGGTTAATTTGAATTTAAGTTAATTGCATCAGCACATTTTACATCACAAGCTACAGTCTCAAAGCAGGTGCGACATTCTGTGTCCCTTGTTTGTTCTACTATGATGAAAAATGAATGAAGTGGGATTGATTTTAAAGGCTCAGTGTGCCTGGGATTGTTAGGAACCAGCATCAAGGAGAAATACTTTATGTCTTCTTAAAACTGAAGAAGAGTGAAACTCAGCATTTCCAGGAATAGTACAAATATATTTTGAAATGTACAGAATAATAAAAAGTGTTTAACAAAATGTTGACAAGGCTTTCTAAACCGCTCTCACAGAATCAGTAGCAAATTTCATCAGAAAATATGCAGGATGATGTTGGCATTACCAAATAAATCACCATCTCTATTCTGGGTAATGAAAAACTACAACAAAAACACACATTTACTATTGATTTAGGACATTGTGTTGCTTTCCAGATCATTTGGCATTTTGTTATAAACAATCTACTAGCTTCCCAGGAGGTTTGTCTCTGTTTATTTTCTGAGACCATCATCCAGCAAATATTTGAATACTTCTCATTCTTTGGAGGAAGTTTCAATTAATTGTCTTTTCTGGGATAATTTTTGATAGTTGCAAATGTCTAAGAATGCTGAGTTTTCATTGTAGCTCATCCATTTCTTTCTGTGACTTTGTTCATTATATATTCCATTTAGTCCATGATTATTATTTGCAATTCAGGCATTTTTACTAATGATATCTTTTTTCTTCTGCACTTCAGTCTGACTCCCTCTGCTACTAAGAAAGGACAAATAGTTCTGATACAACTATGGACATATGTTACTCACAGAATTCCTGTGAAACAAACATCTGTTGGAGGCAAAAGAAAAGTCTATAGCAGAGGTTGGGAAAAATTTCCTGTAAAGGGTCAGATAGTACATATTTTAGGCTTTGCAGGCCACATGGTTACTACTGCTCTATGTAACTACTCAGCTCCGTTGTTGTAATAAGAAAGCATCTATAGAAACTATGTAAATCCATTGGTATGGCTGTGTTCCAATAAAATTGAATTTATAAAAAATAGGCAGCTGGCCCTGATTTGGCTTGAGGCTCAGATTTTTTAGCCTCTGGTCTATAAGCAGCTGTTTACTTTTCAGACTCTCCTGAATTTTGTTTCAGTTTCTGAGTATTCCAACACAAGTTTCTTTTACTGGTATACTTTGATATATCCTCAGAAAGTTCTGTTACATCATATTTTCCTTTTTCTTTTAAGGTACAGAATTTGAAAAAGAGGTCAGCAATAGACCAAAGGGAAAACCTTTTTGCTTAGGGGATTTAAACAGAAATCATGATGCCTGATGCAGGACTTTTCCCAGATCTCTGGGTCTGACATCCATCATCTACCCCTGTAGAAAGGGCTGTAAGGACATTTTATCAGATAAAGTATCTTCTTTTTGCTGAGCTGCTCCACCTACATAAACTATGTCAGTGACTGAACTAGCAAGTATAATTAATAGAGGCACTGGGGAGACAGAGTTTACTTAGTTCAGAAAGTGCTACAACTGACACTGCACAATTGAGTTGAAACAGAAGAAATGTTCACTATTTTTCCTGAAAAAAGAGCCAGAGGAAGAGTCATCCAACTTTGGAATGCTCATACTACCAGCAGCATTGAATCTAAACCTTGCTTTCATATCAGAATCACCTGGAGAGCTACAGAATCACCTGGGTGAAAAATAAAGACCTCAGGATTTATAAGAATCAAGATCTTATCAACAGTGACCAGAAAGCCCGATCTTGTGGGTGATTCGGATCTATCTGCTTTGTGGTCAGGAATTTGAAATTGATTGTCAAAACATCGGGTCCAAGCCCTTCATATTCCAGATGAGAAAACGGAAGCTGAGAGGCCATCTACCCTCGCCCTCTAGCTGCTCCTTAGCAATCAGAGCACTGTTCTTACCTGGGCTCTTTCCACTCCATGGACCATTTTCCCATGATCATGACACTCTTGGTCACAGCACCTTCATCCCTGTGATGTTAGCGAGCTTCCTTTCTGTGTCCTTACACCCCTCTCCACCTTCCTCCTTTGGCTCCTTCCTTATCTACAGGCCCAAAAAAATTCAGGGCCATTGCTACCCTTAAAAAAAGAAATAAACAAGTAAATCTTACCTGAGTAAAGGACTTGAAAATTATTAACACTACAGTATCAACGTCTTCCATTGCTTTAGTTTATTTTCTCTCTGTATATTCAATGCCTTAAAGCCTGATTCAAACAAATGAATGATAAGTTTTAAATATCATTTTCTGTTCATATTACCCTGCATGCAAGCACAAGATTTCTGAATTAGGGACAGATATATTATTACTTATTTATTTACAGCAACAACTATTCCTTAATTCTTCCCCCTTCTGGGATGATGTGATGGGTCCAATAGATAGTCCTGTATGTGCCCAAAGGGGGTTCTAACACCATGGAAGAGGAACCCTGAAATTAAGAATCTGGAACTTTATATACTGGATGCCTAGCTGTCACCCTCCATTCTTGAGAGAGAGAAAGGAACCTATCTTCCTAATGTAAACAAATTATCTTTGGGAAAAGATTCTTAACCTATGTAATGTAAATAAACATCTCCAGGGAGGAGAAAAGACAAGCATTTCTGAGTTTATAACCCTCAATATGTTTCCTTGGTTCAAAGTTCTTACCCCATTGAAATGTAAACAAACACCTTTGGGAAGGTAAATCTTTCTGGGGTTCTCAGGGCCATCTAATCACTTCTAAGACTTGTCCTTTAATCCACATCCTGAATTTCTTTGTTCAACAAGCCCTAACCTTTCAGAAACACAAAAATATTTTCTCTACAGTCTTATGATTATTGAATTTATCATATCCTTAAGACTCAAACAGAAGAGAGGGTATTTAGGGGTAACAGATTCTCCCCACCTCTTTTTGGCAACTGCCCATACAGTTTAGAGTTTTGTTTAGAGTAGGGCATCACTATAGTTTATCAGTCACTTATTCATTTTTTCATCCTATAATCTTTATCAAATAATTACTATGTGGCAGCTACTATGCTTTTCTGTTAAGTACTAGTGGCACAAACATAAATAGCATTCCTTGAATTTATGTTATTCTTTAATGAAAAAGAAAAGAGGGAAGATGTGAGGGAGAAAACAAGAAGAAATAAGAAAGAAGAGAAAGAAACACAGATGTATTACAAACTTATTACCTGCCAGGATATATACTGTGCATATCCACCTGATACGTCTCATTTAATTTGAATTACACAACCCCTACTAAAATCCTAGGAAGTGTATATTAATATTATCCCCATTTTACATTTGAGAAACCAAGTTTAGAGAGGTAACAGAATTAACTAGCAGGTCAGTGGCAGATGCCCCACTATTATTATAAGGCAAAAGGCTGCTTTTTCAGACATGGATGGTGTCCTGTACACATGATGCAAAAGAAAAATTACCAAAGATTGGGCTTAGAGCAATGTAGGTGCAATAGAGGAAGTTGCTGTGGGGCACAAAAGACAAAGCCAGTAACTATGCTGGGGATACAATAAAGGCATGCCTTGTGAACATTTAAAAAGAATGCCCTGATTATCAAAGATCAGCTAGAGAATGCTGACAGCCTAATAGCAATATTTCATCTCAATTTCTTTAGGCCATTTTCCATTCAACAAATATTCACTGCATACCTTTGGGTACAGATACTATGCCAGGTGCTGGAAAGAGTGGTAGAAAAGACATTTACAATCCTTGCCTTGTCGAATTTGGAGCACACAGTCCATAAAAACATAAGTACGACATTTGTTACAAAAGAAGAATTAGAGGGTACTATGGAACAATAGGACTGTAGCCCAATCTAATGGGTCAGGAAAATTTCTGCAAAGGAAAAAATCCTGGCTGAGTCTTGAGGGACAAGCAAGAGTTAATGTGGCAGGGAGAACTCAAGGGGTTAAGCAGAAGGATGTTTCAGGAAGAGAGAAGAGCAAGAGAATGTTAAAGAAAGTGACAGAAAGCAAAATACAATGAATAGACTGACAGGCTTTAGTACAAATTTTTTACAGATATAATCATTTGAATCTCAATACTCCACAACAATGATAGTAGCTACCATTATGGGAGTTATTATTTGCTAGGTAGTGTACTAGATGCCTTATATATCATTGATACTTACAACATCCTATGGAGAAGATACATTAAGATTTGAAACTGCTTAAAACATTCTATTAGCACTACCTGTGATTCAGTTGCACATTTAATAAAGCTTTCTTAATATTTCAGAATGAAAAATAACAGGTTGAATGAAGGAGAGTGAAGTAGTGTTAATGACAACAAATAACAGATACAAAGAATTAGAATGAATTTTTCCCAACACCATGATGTCATCTTAGAGATATTATTTAATGAAAAAATAATTCAGTTCTGGGAGATAGGATATCTGGATTTTTTTAATTCTCTCATGTTAACAGATCAAACTGTACCTTGTTCTTTATTATTTCATCTATTTAATGTATATATCCTCCTTTATCTATCTTAATTATTTTGTTTTTTATGCAACTTTCATTTTTTTCACTCTAGTTTATATTCTCATCTTGTTACATCTGGATTATGGCAATGACTTCCCAAGTTCTTCCCTTTAGTATCCTTCTATTCAAAACCATGCCATTAGAATAACATCCTAAGTACTGCTTTCATCAAGTAATTTTATATTTCAAGCTACTATTGTCTGTAAAATTACATTTTCAAAGCTCTGCCTGTATCCAAGTCTTTTCATCCAATTCAGTCAACCATATTCCTACCCAACATATAGTCCATATGTCAGCCAGAATGTTTCATCATAGAATCCAGAGCTCAACCCTCAACACAATGGTCTCTCTCACTGCACCTACGTTCTTCCTACAAATTGCCTTTCTAGTCATCTTCGTATATCTGAATTGTAGCCATTCTTCAAGATCCAACTCTAATCAGTCTTCTTCCAGAAGGGTTTTCTGAGGTTACTAGAATCAACCTTAATCTCCATTTTCTCTGATGGCTTAGAACATTGATTGCCTAATTCATTCGATTGAAAGAAACATCAATTTCTACTATATTCTGTCATGTACTTCATCTAAATTATCTAAAGTCACACATGCTGATTTCGTAAGAGTTCAAAACACATTCAGAGAATTAAATTTGGAAAACTTACTCTGTATCAGAATGATTTAGGATATATGGTACAATAACCTTCACTTTGGAATGAGTCATACCATTTTTATAAGACCACAGGAGCAATGGTGAATAACTGGCAGACCTAACATCTTTCTTTTCATTGGAGATATATGTATGTGCGTGTGTACACACACACACACACACACACACACACACACACACACACACACACAGTGGTGATCCCCTATGCTTTCATGACCTACAGTGAATTAGGCTAGCCTTGAGGTGGGAAGGTTGCCTCATGCTGTGCCCTTTTATGTAAAAGCAGTAGATAAAGACACGTTGTTCTCTACAGCTGCATTACTGATTGTGAAAGAAATATACTGGTGTTTGCATAAATTGGACTTAATTTAAGCCCTTTGCAAAAGAGTGAAGGAATTTTGTTCTTATAGTCTGATTTAGGGAGTAAGCTCAAAACTACAAACTAGCCTTTAGAATAACTTGTATTCTAGCATCAAAAAAAAATGGAAGTTAGGTGTTTAAGACACATTGTATATATCAATAATTATTAAAATCTAATAAACTTTAATACAGTAGAAGTCTAGCAAATAAAGCTAATATTACTTACAATACAGTGAGACTCTGATATAAAAAAAGTTTATTGATATTTTTCTGTATTTCAAGATTGTCAATTGCCATCCTCTATAGTATTCCATTTAATTTAATCTTCCCAACAAACCAAGAAGGTTGGTATTATGTTTATTTTGCAGATTAAATACTTGACATTAAAATTGGTCCAAAATCATTACTTTCTTTTAAAAGCCAAAGTCAAACCCTGTTTTGCTCCTCTCTTTTCACTGTGCTATAGTCAACAAAACATATATACACACAATTATTGTTATTGCTAAAATAACATTATTTATATACTTACAACAGATTGATATATTTACATACTACCATTATATTTTAGCACATCACTTAAATTTTTTACATATTTTTGAAACTTTCTGAATCTATGATAGCGTTAAGACTCATATATGTCAGAAAGCACTTCTTTGCTGTCATTCTTATAATCATTGTAATCTTGCCCTCCAAATTTACCAAAACAATTCAGCATTTTACAGAGAGAATTATTTGTTGTATATTCAATTTCTTTTATTGTGTTAGTAATGTAATGGACATTTTTATAGCTTATCACTTTATCCTCACAGAGATGCACCAACCAAACTATTTGAAACACTTTTTTAAAGTCTCTAATATTTGCCTTTATCTGATTTTAAAACATTAATAGCTTTTCTTCATTTCATAAAATGAAATAGTCACTGACTAGATAGGAAGACAGATATGATTTATTTCTACAAGAAAATGAAATCCCACTCTCCTATGATTAACGTTCTGTTGTCTATCTGGTGTTTCTGAGAATTTTCTTTTTTTTACTTGAAAACTGTTTTGATTTTCATAAATGCTTAACTTTTGGAGAGCCTATTCTCCCAACTTTGTCAGTTATAGATCAAGTTCAAGTCACTAGGATAAAGGTGTGTTTGCACTTCCATGTTTCACAGAGCACTCAACAGCCACTCAACTCATCACCTTTTGCAAGAATTAGCAGATGTGCTACTACTACACAAGAGAAATTTGGAATAAGCTGCTCCAAGGTTCTATATCAAGACTCATAATTTAAGATTAGGGCATTATGCACAAAAGTGGAGCGAGCACACTTAAGTGCAGGAATAATTAAGATGTCAAAATTAAACGTGTAGTAAGAAAATACAAATTCTCAAAGAGACAATGAACTTATTGAAATAATATTTATATATTTATGATTTTAAATATATACTCTTGATTTAATGTAATTGATGTAGTTACCTAAAAAACATTCCTTTTAGAGGGGAGGTGGGTGAAAGGTTGGGTGAAACAGATTACAAGATTTAAGGCATACGCTTATCTCGATAAGCACTCAGAAATGTATGGAATTGTTAAATCATTATATTGCACACCCAAACGTAATATAATATTATGTTTGTAATGTTAGTTGTACTTGAATAAATTATTTTCTAGTTATTATGAAATTTCCAGTCTCTTCAAATTATAAGACATACTTAACCACTTTTGTATTACAGCAAGCAAAATTAGTTAACTATAAATGGGTATGAAGAATTTTACTAGAGTGGTAGAAATGCTCTAAATCTGGATTATGATGATTGTATAAATTGGTAGATTTGCTAAAAATCATTGAATTGAATTCTTAAATAGGTGGATTTTATGGTATGTAAATTATACCTCAATAAAGTTACTCACACACACACACCAAAAAAAACCCCACAAAACATTACTTTCAAATAAATAAAATAATTCATTTAGGTAGTAAAGTTACATTAATATAAAACTAAGCATTATAATCAAATTGTTTCTTTCACCTTTATTATAATTGAATCACTGGAGAAAAATCATTAAGAATTTCCACCTTTCCATATTTTTCAGTTTACTTAAGCTTCAAATAAACAGAATGATAGAAAGGAAATTTAGGAAATTATTTTCTACCTAATTGAGGGCTCAGTAGAAAACACTGCAGCATAAAAGTACTTATAGGGGCACCTGGTTGGCTCAGTCAGTACAGCATGTGACTCTTGATCTCAGGATTGTAAATTCAAGCCCCATGTTGGATACAGAAATTACTTAAAAATAAAATCTTAAAGAAAAAAGTGTAAGTCTAAAATTTGTTTTCTGAATTAGCAGAAGACATAAGGTGTTTTCCTGTATTAGTGGAATAAATACAAATTGATGAGACATCTAGACTATTTCACAGATAATACATCTGGAAGTCGTTGTTGTTGTTTTTAAATCTAGAAGTCTTTGACAAATATAAATGGCATACAAAGTTAAGTGACACTTTGTTTTATTTTGCTGTGTTTTTAGTGACTCATTTCAGTGGGGTATAAATATGAAATTATTTTCTCTTGTCACTACCCCCAATCAACAGAGTTGAATCACTATTATCTGTCATTTTTGTTAGATAATACAATTTTGTAGTCATTTTATCTATTCAGATATTCCAAGCAAAAAAATGATTTACATTCCATCTACTTTCTATATTCTTGGAGGTCTTGAGCTGATATCTTGATAGTTTGAAGATGAATGGGGAATAATTCTAGTTCTAAGATACCTGCTTTCTCCACTTTATTGAAGCTTATCTCCTTTTCTGTGTTAGGAGTGAGGGAGAGATAGGAGGAGTGGTGGGAAAAGGGACAGACAGATCTGTATTTAGCTGGTTCTTAAATTCTTCTCTCCATTGTCACCATCTATCTGGACAACTTTGCTGAGGCTCATTACTCAGTACTTTCTTGGTGAGCTTGCTCTCTTGGGGGCTCTTGTATGAATTCTTAGAAGTATTCTACAAGCACTCTCATTTTTACAGATCTCCATGAGGGTGTTCTAGTTCCGGCTCAATCTTTTCACATTTTTTTTTTCCTGGCAAGTAGACTATAACTCCAGAGGAACCTGCTGTTGGGGTCCTCTATACCACAAGGCAGCAGCAGCCCACCCAATTTCTCAATCTTAGTGTATCATGGAAGGTCATGATATGCTAAACCTTGGGAAAGCTACCTCTGCCCTTGTACACCATGCCATCTCTTCTCCAGTCCCTTTTTCCTATTCATTTGATAGAGAACTGATTGGCAGGAGGGCTGCCAAAGAAGATGGCCAAGAGTTATACACCCATTTTTTCACACTGAGTATCGTGGAGCCAAAATGATGTTTTACTTTCCCTATTAAGTGTGGGTCTTACACATTGTAAATACCATTTGAGAAAACCTTAGTGAGTAAAAGTTACCTGTGACCAACTGTGCATAGTTGATTCAAAAGCACTTTTGTAGTGAAAGGTGGGTTAGTTGTGAGCTTTAGTTGCCTCCAAGATATCCAGATGAGTATCTTGCATATCTAGGTGCCCATGTCTACAAGGTATGCCTTGTATTCACCATCAGCACTCAACCTTCCTTTGCGCACAAATTAAGATAAATAGTGCAGCAATTATCAAAATTGCCCAGGGTAAAGAAATCTGTTCTGAGTCACTGACTTTTCCCTTTTTAATCTTTATCCCCTTTAATGAAATTTACTTTTCCTAATTCAACATTGGTTTCAGCATTTTTTCCCTTCCAAAAAGGGAGATCTGGTGTGATTTTAGATATTCTGATACAGATTTATTTAAATATGAAAATTCTCTTATATGTTTGCCTTTTAAAAGACTTCATCTTTTTTTTTTTTTTTAACGTTTATTTATTTTGAGACAGAGAGAGACAGAGCATGAACGGGGGAGGGTCAGAGAGAGGGAGACACAGAATCTGAAACAGGCTCCAGGCTCTGAGCTGTCAGCACAGAGCCCGACACGGGGCTTGAACTCACGGACCGCGAAATCATGACCTGAGCTGAAGTCGGCCGCTTAACTGACTGAGCCATCCAGGCGCTCCAAAAAGACTTCATCTTTTAAAAGTGTAGTTGCTATATAAAGCTATCCAACCTTGCTATATAAAGGTTGGATAATAGTAAACAGGCAGATAAAATTTGAGTAGATGGACTTTTTTATTTAAAAAAAATTTATTAATGTTTATTTTTGAGAGAGAGAGAGAGAGAGAGAGAGAGAGAGAGAGAGAGAGAGAGAGACAGCACAAGTCAGGGAGGGGCAGAGAGAGGGAGACACAGAATCTGAAGAAGGCTCCAGGCTCTGACCTGTCAGCACAGAGCCTAGTGCAGGGCTCAAACCCAGGAACCATGAGATCATGATCTGAGCCCACATTGGCCACTAAACTAACTGAACCACCCAGGTGCCCCAAGTAGAGGGACCTTTTAAATAAGACTATGATACACTTATTCCTGGCTCTAAAGTCCACTCAAAGAAAGATGAGAAGAAATAATTCTCTTACTTTTCTTTTTTTAAAAACTCTTCCCAGTCCATATACCTTATCAAAGACCCCTCCTGGGTTTCTCCTCTGCCTTTTACATGACACCACAACTTCCGGTGGTTCTTCAGTAGTAATTTATGCCGTAGAGTTTCTAGTTCTTTTTTTTTTTTTTTAATTTTAACATTTATTTATTTTTGAGACAGAGAGAGACGTAGCATAAACAGGGGAGGGGCAGAGAGAGAGGGAGACACAGAATCTGAAACAGGCTCCAGGTTCTGAGCCGTCAGCACAGAGCCCGATGCGGGGCTCGAACTCACGGACCGCGAGATCATGAGCCGAAGTCGGATGCTCAACCGACCGAGCCACCCAGGCACCCCTAGAGTTTCTAGTTCTTAAAGATCCCCAAATCTCAATCTAAGGGAAAAAGAATAACCACAGGATTCCAAGAAGAACTGGAGCAACCTGAGGGAAAATGTGCAACTGGAAAAGGTGAACTCGGAACCTGGAATATGGCAAGAAAAGTTTGGATTCAAGAGAACCTCATATGCTGAGGAATCCAATCTAGAAAACATTTGTGTCCACGTGTCTGTGAACTTGAATATTTTAATCATTGATTATGATTAACTGTACGTATTTTATGGAAATTTGCAACACCAACTAATAATGTATATTAAAAACTAATGAATCAAAAAATTTACATTTGCAGTAAGTGCTCAGTGTGAAATACTACTTACATCTAAATATCATGGTGTATAATAGTTTTATGCACATAACTAAATGCATATCGGATTTAGTTTACTTCACATCACTGTGATGATAAATTATACACATAAATGTGTGCCTAGTGGCGTCACAGTTACTATTAGAACAAATAGCTGTTCCTAGAGTATAGTTACTTGCTCCCAACAAACATAAACAACAGAGAAAATGCATTCCACATGAAATCAGGCCATTTTTAGAGGACTCAGCATCCATACTTCAATACTCCATTAGTACTGAAAGGAGGACAAAGTATCTTAAAAGAGACTCTTAAATACAGAGAACAAACTGACGGTTGATGGGGGACTGGGGGAGGGGGGAAATGGGTAATGGCCATTAAGGAGGGCACTTGTTGGGATGAACACTGGGTGTTGTATGTAAGTGATGAATCACGGGAATCTACCCCCAAAACCAAGAGCACACTGTATATACTGTATGATAGCTAACTTGACAATAAATTATATATTAAAAAAATAAAATAAAAATGAAGATTAAATGAGATTAATGAATGTAAAGTACTTAAAAAAAAGTTTGTGGCTATTAGTGTTGACAGAATTTAGATACAATTAGTTGACCGAGGTCCCCCATTGTTTTGCTAGCTGTTGGCCAGGTACACCTTTCATCCCCTAGATTCATCTACAGTTCCAGGGGAGGTAGCACACATATACAATTCAAAAACTGCACACTTACTTCTTAATAGGCCACACTGAGCATATCTGACTTCCTCTTCTGCTACCAGCTGGAGAAAACTCTCTGCTTTTAAAAAGCTATCCAGATTATCTCCCTCTTTTAAGATAAAGTGGCTAGGAACCTTAATTATAAAGGTACAAAATGACCTTTTCCAGGTAACATAAATACAGGACTAACACATAGGGGCAAACTCATTTTGGAATTCAGCCTACCACAATAGTATATTAAAGCGTAACAGCAGTTAGCAATATTAGCATTTCAATCAGTGATTTGAATGTTGATACTTTCTTGTTTTTTTTCCTTTACATTTCTAGTAAACTTCTTACAGGAAGTACTTGTTTGTTTGTTTTTTTTTTGTTTTGTTTTGTTTTTAATGTTTAGATTTTCGGTCTATTTTGAGGATATTTGAGTAATATATTCCTAAGAATACCTCTGGTCCCACGAAGTCTCACCTCCTTTACTTCCACCAGAACAAAATCTGTTAACTAATTCAGCTTTACTTCTGATATGTTCTTTGTTCCAGCTCCCATAGGTAACAAAAATTTTTTAAGAAAACTATATTGCTCTTCGTATTGATTCACCTGCCAACCTTCAATTCTGAAAGCTGTCTAATTCTTCCCTCAGTAAATGTGCTCCTCATGGAAACCCTTATTTATAGGATGGATCAAGTCCTATAACAGCTTGAATTCTTAGACCTGATGTGTTTGATATTTTATTGATTTTTTGAAAATTTTTGCTTGAATGAAAAAAAGTAATAGGTCCAGAATATTTGCCATACAAATGAAGATTTGATTTTTGTATGAAAAATAATGCTGTATATTTATAATAGGCAGGTATTAACTTTTTGGAACATATCTTTCTCCAGAGCAATTCAATAATATCCACTCCTTATATTTTCTTGTTTAAGAGGTACTCTGTTAAAATCTTCTGAAAAAATGTTTATAAAATGCAATGATAAAAGCAACAAGTGGAGGTTCTTCATGGACCAAGTAAAAAGGGTTTCTTGGTGGGCTGGTAAAAATTTGGGGTCCTTTATAGCTTTAATGAGCTTTGAATATTGATGATTAATACATGCATTAGTTACTCTTTACAGGTCATAGTCAACATCTATTGGTCCAAGGAAGCAAAAATGATACATCTGACAATAATCAATAGGTTATCATAACTGGCTGTCTTTTGTGCTCCATAAATGTCAAGCTAACTCTGACCTCTCTTTTCACAGGCACATATTGCCTTATTTTATTTACAGGTTCTTTTAAGGCATACAAACAGATGGCTTGATTTAGAAAGCTTTGCCTTATCCAGGAAAATTAGGTTCTGACCAGATGGACTTGCAAGCTTCAATGCCAATATTGTACCTTTACCATATGGACAGGAATATTTATGGCAGCAGAAACTATGTTCCGCTTCATACTTTAATACAGATAATGTTTGATTACTTGTTCATACCCATTAATTCTTGTTGTTAGGGAACCAGGGAATAGGAAATCCTCCAAACACAGTATTAAAAATAGTAATTTCAAGATTCCTAGCCAGTTCATAATTAGCAAATTGCATATTAGCACTTTATATTTTTTCAAGTTTATAAAACTCTAAATATGTAAAACAAGTAAAAAGATAAAGACTATATTATCACATAATTCTAATGTTTATCAATTTATAGAGTAGAAATATTCACAAACACGATCTACAACTGACAACAACATATAGTTAAGGCAGTTAAGGCACAGTGTCAAATCAGTGTAAATCTCTTATTACCATAGTGAATTCTGGGGAAATTGAATAATAAATCAGATCCTGCATTGAGAAAGCAGAAAACTCTTGATTTCAGAGATCAATTTTTAAAGAAGATTGGATTAAAAAATTAACTTTTCTTATTAGAAACTTCTATCATGAACATTTTAGGTTTTAATAAATAAAAGAGCTGTACATCTATATATAAATATATGGATAAATATATGTAAAACTATAAACATATAAAATGTAAATAAAATATAAATAAAATATATATGATGATGATGTGATATATACATAATAGAATATTACTCAATCATAAAAAAGAATGAAATCCTGCTATTTGCAACAACGACATAGATGGATCCAGAGGGTATTATGCTAAATGAAATAAGTCAGTCAAAGAAAGACAAATTCCACATTTCACTCAGAACTGTAATTTAAGAGACAAAACAAATGAACAGCAACAAAAAGAGATAAACAAAAAACAGACTCTCAAAATTTTGTTTTTAAAGTTTATTCATTTTTGAGAGAGAACAGAGCGTTAGCAGGGGAGGGGCAGAGGGAGACAGAATCCAAAGCAGACTCCAGGCTCTGAGCTGTCAGCACAGAGCCCAACGTGGGGCTTGAACTCACTGACCATGAGATCATGACCTGAGGTGAAGTCAGACACTCAACCTACTGAGCCATCCAGGTGCCCCCCCAAACAGACTCTTAAATTCGGAGAACTAGTGGTTGCCAGAGAAGAGGAGGTAGGGGGAATGGTTGAAATAGATATAAGGGATCATCTTGGGGAACCTCGGTGGCTCAGCTGGTTAAGCATCTGTTAGTGTCAGCTCAGGTTATGATCTTGAGGTTCCTGGGTTTGCACCCTGGGTGGGAGAATGCTTGGTATTTTTGCTCTCTTCCTCTCTCTGTCTGTCCCTACCCTGTTCATGCTCTCTCTCCCCTCCTCTCTCTCTCTCAGAATAAATAAACTTCAAAAAAAAAAAGAATATAATTATCTTGATGAGCATTGAGAAATATATAGAATTGCTGAATCACTATATTGTACACCTGAAACGAATATAACATTATATGTCAATTTTAGCTGAATTTAAAGAGCTGAGGGGTGTCTGGGTGGCTCAGTAGGTTCAGCATCACACTCTTGATTTCAGTTTAGCTCATGATCTCATGGTTCCTGAAATCAAGCTTCGTGTTGAACGTCTGTGTTGACAATACAGAGCCTTCTTGGCATTCTCTCCCTCCCTCTCTCACTCCCTCTGTCTCTGTCCCTCTCCTGCTTGTGTGCACTCTCTTTCTTTCTCAAATAAATAAACTTAAAAAACTAAAAAAGCTTATAGTTTGATGATAGGAAATAGGTAGGTAGATAGATAGATCTAGATAGACAGATAGATAGATAGATAATGTCTCTAAGCAGCTCTGTAGAGAAGAAAAACCATTTTCTAGTTCTTTGCAGATCATCTTTACCACAAATAAGCCACATTGGTCATAAAAGAACAAAGCCTTGTCACCTACTGTATCCCATCCTCATGTTAGGAAAAAATAGTGCAATTTGTAATTTCAAGAAAAATAATGAAATTTGAGTTTTAATGTGAAGTGAAATGAAATTAATTTCTGTATTTTTTGACATACGTTGTTTGACCATGTAAGTTTTTCAATTTTTACAATCAAAGGATTAAAATTATTTGAGTCGAGAGAGCCTAATATCAAAAAATCACTTGTTCCCAAGAGTGAAAATATTTCATATTTTTGAACAAATGATGTTTAAAAATAGTCCCATATAACTCTGAGACATTTAAGCAAATCCTTAAATATGCATGTTGTATAATATGTGTATTGATTTTAACAAAATGTCCTAACTTCCTTAATCTGGTTTTCTTACAAGACAAAAGATATCTGTGTCTGAAGATAGAAAGAAAGAAATCTAATGGAAATTGCGTTCCATTAGGATACTGAAAAACTGCAGTATCCTAAGACACATTTGCAATCATTAAATAATAAATTACTTTTAATGGCTTATTGGTGTTAATGATTGCATCAGACGCCACTGGTTGCCTGCCTGCTCAGTAGCCATTCTCTGATATGATTTGGACAGTAATGTGCCTGGTCCAAAGGGATAAGTCAGTTTCAGCCAATCATAACTTTCTCATCATATTTTGTCAATAACTGCTCTAAGAATGGATGGACATAGTTTTGGAATTGGTTTTGGTCAATAAGACATAATGGCATATCTCCTGAAACTTATGCTCCACGATGAGAGAGGAATGGAACAAAAAATTCTCCTTCCACCAACCCTTTGCTCCTTATTTTGCATGCTGCTATTATGTGAAGAAGGCATGATTCTTAAAAATGTAGTACCCATATTGGGATCAGATACAGGTGGAGCGTCAGCCATCATCCTGATAGCAAAGGGGGAAGGGCTGAATGAGCCTAGATCCTTGATAACATTGATGAACAATGCTGGGTCATCTACCTCTAAAGTGCAACTTAAAACACATCATAATTGTTGTCATTGATGTAAGTCAAAGTTAATGGGTTTTCACCTCTACGGATACAATAATCTATTGTAAAATGCTTATGCTTTGAAAACTCAGATTTCTCCATTTATTAGTTGACTAACTAAAACACATTTTCTCAGACTTCTATAGCTACACATAAAAAGACCCAATCCAAATAAACAAATATTTTCATGTCCATTTCTCCCTCTTTTGACCTGAGAAATCAAAAGGTCTTATGTAATTCTATTCTTTCCTGGTCTGGTTACCAAAATCAGTTGGAGTGCTTCCAATTAGTAGCCCAGATCATATTAATGAAGATTCTAATTCATTATACAAGGTGGGATACACAAATTTGTATTGTAATAAGATTGGACAGGAAAAGAGTTACAAATTCCACAGGCAGCATGGGGATTTCAGTCTATTATAAATCATCACAAACTTTCTGTTTTAAATTTTATTAACTTAGTCCTGCCTCATTACAAAATCTATTAACAATATATATTTTTGAACTCAAATGTACCAATTAGTAAAGAAGCAATTATATTACAAACTAATGGCTAATCAGGATAATATTTTATGGAATATGATATTCTACAGCAGTAATCTCAAAATTGGCAAAAACCACTTGGAGGACTTGTTAAAATATAGATTATTGGCTCCCACTGCCAATAATTCCAAATCAGTAGATCTGGGGTTGGTCCCCAGAATTTGCGTTTCTTACAAGTTCCCAAGTCATGATGATGATGGTGATGTTCTTCCAGTGACTAACTGCTGTTAACAAACTTTTTCTGTGAGGGTAAGACAGTAAATATTTTAGGCTTGTGGGCCATATGTCTCCATTACAAGTTTTCAGCTCTGGCATTGTAGCTCAAAAGTAGACATAGAAAATGCAGACAAATGAGCACAACTGGGCTCTAACACACAGTCAATGAAAAAAACAGGTTGTGAAGGTGGATTTGTCCCATAAGCCATAGTTTGCAAATCCCTTCTTTACAGCAAAGTTTGTCAAGTTCAGCACTACTGACATCTTAAAATGGATAATTCTTTGTTGTGGGCAGTCATCGTGTGCATTTTTATATGTTTAGCAGAACTGCTGGCCTTTAACCTCCAGATTCCATAACATTTCCCCAGATATGGTAACCAAAATGTCTTCATATTGTCAAATGTCTCCTGAGAGGCAAAACTGCCCCAGTTGTAAACCATTACACCAGTGGAAGAAGCAGTTACTACAGAAAATGAGTATGTTGTGATAGAGAACACATGGAGATAGTTTCTCAGAAAAGCAATGTCTGAGCAAGCTGATCAAACATTTCTGATTCTCTCAACATGATTGCCTGCTGGGATTCCTTAGGAAATCAAACAATAATGTTGGAGCCAACTTTTAGAACCTGTTAGCTGAATAAAGCTGTTATTTTGAAAACTGTTGAAGATGGTTCAGGTATAAAGTGTGGCACTTGCTGCAAATTAAAATCTGGTTGCTTGGCAAGAGATTTATGAGAATAATACTATCAACTATATACTTCCAAAAGTGTATGTACTGGGGAGTAGACCAACTAGTAGACCAGATTTATCTTTAAGAATAGAAAAAACAGCCTCTGGCCACTGTTAACAAGAAAACATTCAAAGTACTTTAAAAACATCACTCAATGGCAATTGTTAAAGACAGTAAAGAGGTCTATTCAAGGAAGGGCTATTCCAACAGTTATAGGGATCAGTGCAATGGAGTCTTGCAGTAGGGGAGAGAGAGTGTGGTAAACTCTAAATAAAACAAGGAAAAATGAAAATTTATAGCCAGGAAACATGTTGGGGGTCACTGCATGAAAAATTACTAAGATGAAGGTGGGGGGGGTGAAATTGTAACTAAAGTGATGTAATAGGATTCTTCCTGAAGGCAGGCTTGGGTGATCAGACATCAACTGTGGGATGGTGGAGAATGAGGAATCTGATTACATATCCACGATGATCAAACATGGAGGAATATATGGAAGAGATTCTGGCTAAACTGATTTAGCAGTATTCCTGTTAAAACTCAATCATGCAGGACCACCTGGGTGGCTCAGTCGGTTAAGTGTTCGACTTCGGCTCAGATCATGATCTCAGGTTTTGAGTTTGAGCTCTACATAAGGCTCTGTGCTGACAGTATCTGTATCTTCCTCTCTCTCTGCCCCTATCCTACCCCTGTTGACCTTCTGTCTCTCTGAAAAACAAATAAACATTAAAAAAACAAAACTGAACCATGCAGAAAGGAACATGAGAAGTTCAAAAGTCTAAGCCTAGTTGAAAAAAGGGTTCAGGAGGCCTGCTTAGAGTTTGGTCAAGGAGAGAATCTAGTCACCACATATTGCATGCAGTTCTTGAGAGACTCTAGTTGCTCCCATTCTTTCAGTCAAAAATAAGCCATAGGGTAGGGCTAAGATGAGGTGTCTCGACATGTGGTTCCTGACTAGTAACATCATCATTCCCTGGGAACTTGTTAAAAATGCAAATTTGTTGCAGTCCAACCCCTGTCTTCTCAATCAGGCACTCAGGGATTAGGGCCCAACAATCTGTTTTAATTTTAGCAAGCCCTTTAGGTATTTCTGATGCATGCTTAAATTTAAGAAGTACTGGTAACAAGGTTAATGCATTCCCATTTACATCTGAAAACAAGATTTCCAAACTTCCCTCTGTTCCCCTCTAAAACATACCAGAACAGAGGCCTAGCTTGCCATCTTGGTTTCTACTGGGTCACAATGTCTTCCCATGCCTGTTGAGCTGCCATGTCCAGAAAAATTCTAAATAATTTGAACTGACAGATATTGACATAACTTTGTTCATGAAAATGAGTAAGTGGAAGAAGATCTCAAGTCATTGTATGGGAACATAGTTGCTAGCAAGATAGAAATCAAGCTGAACTAGAACATGTGGCTATTATAGAAATGTAATAATTTATTATTCATTTATTTGTATCTTCAATTTCTTTCATCAGTGTTTTCTAGTTTTCAGTATACAGATGTTTTACCACCTTGGTTAAATTCATTCCTATGTATTTTATTGTTAGCTCTTTTTTTTGTATTTTTGTAATTTTACTTTATTGAAGTATAGGTGATATACAGTGAAATATTACTCAGCCATAAAAAAAAAAAGTGACAGGCACTTAGGTGGCTCAGTTTGTTGAGCATCCAGCTTCTGCTCAGGTCGCAATCTTGTAGTTAGTAAGTTTGAGCTCTGAAGCAGGCTCACTGTTGTTGGCATGGAGCCCACTTCAGATCCTCTGTCCCCCTCTCTCTGCCCCTCAACTGCTTGTGCTCTCTCTCTCAAAAATAAACATTAAAAAAAAAGAATGAGATCTTACCATTTGTATTTTATTGTTTTTATGCTATTGCAAATAGGACTGTTTTTTTCCCCAAAATAGTTTGTTGTTAGTGTATTTTTTAGTGTATACAAACACACATGATTTCTACAGGTTGAATACGTATCCTATGACTTTACTGAATTTATTAGCTCTAATAGTTTTGGGTGGGATATTTAGAATTTCTATATAGAAGACCACATCATGTGCAGAGACAGTTTTCCTGATGTGGATGCCCTCTAGTTCTTTTTCTTTCCTAATTGCTCTGGGGAGAACTTCCATTATTATGTTGAACAGAAGTGGCAAGAGTGAACACCACTGTCTTGTTCCTGATTTCAGAGGAAAAGCTTTCAACCTTTTACCATTGAGTATGGTGTTAGCTGTGGGGCTTGTCATATATGACCTTTGTTATATTGAGATATGGTCCTTTTATACCCTATTTATTGAGAGTTTTTATCATGGAAGAATGCTAAATTTTTCAAATGATTTTTTCTGCATCTACCTAGATGATCATATGCTTTTTACATTTCATTCTATTAATATGGTGTATCAAATTTATTGATTTGCAGATGTTGAAACATCCTCACATCCCAGTGATGAATCTCTTTTAGTCATGGTGTATGATCTTGTTGAGTTCAATCTGCTGATATTTTGTTGATGAATTCTGCATCCATATTTATTAGAAATATTGGATCATAGTTTTATCTTCTTGTAGGGTCTTTATCTAGCCTTTGTGTCAGGAATATGTTGGTTTTGCAGGATGAATTTTGAAGTGTTCTCTCCTCTTCAAATTTCTGAAATAGTTTGAGAAGAATCAGTAGTAACTTTTCTTTAAATATTTGATAGAATGCACCTATGGAGCCATTTAGTCCTGGGCTTTTCTTTGTTGGGAGGTTTTTGAGTACTGATTCAATCTCCTAATTCATTATTGGTCTGTTCAATTTTCTATTATTCATGATTCAGTCTTGGTAGTATGTATGTTTCTAGGAATTTATCCCTTTCTTCTAGGTTGTACAATTTGTTAGCATATGATAATTCATAACTGTCTCTTATGATCTTTTGTATTTCTCAAGTATCAGTTGATATATCTCCTCTTTCATTTATGAATTTATGTGCATCTTTTCTCTCTCCTAGTCAAAATTTTTTCAATTTTGCTTATATTAAAAAATAAATCTTAGTTTCATTTATCTTTTCTATTGTTTTACTTGTCTCTATTTCATTTATTTCTGTTCTGATTCTTGTTTTTTCTTCCTTCTGCCAACTTTGGGCTTAGTTTGGTCTTATTTAGTTTCTTGAGGTGCAGAATGAGGTTTATGGAGATCTTTTTTCTTAATGCAGGCATTTATCACTATATGTTATCACTATAAATACCTACATTTGATTCCTCTTAGAACTGCTTTTGCTGCATCTCATGTTTTGGTATATGGTGTTTCCATTTTCCACTGTTTCAAGATTTTTTTGATCTCCTTTATTCTTTGATCCACTGGTTTTTCAAAAGCATGTTGTTTAATTTCCACATATTCATGAATTTCCCAAGTTTTTCCTATTATTCATTTCTACTTTCATGCCATTTTGGTCAGAAAAGATATTTGTTAAGATTTCAATCTTCTCAAATTTACCAAGACTTGTTTTAGCTAACTTGTGATCTATCCTGGAGAATGTTCTTATACACTTGAGAAGAATGTATATTCTGCTGCTGTGAATGGGATGTTCTGTAGATGTCTTTTAGGTCAATTTGGTCTAAAGTGTAGTTCAAATCCAATATTTCTTGATGGATTTCCTGTCTGGATGATCTGTCCATTGTTGAAAGTGCTGGTATTGAAGCCCCTGCTATTCTTGTATGGTAGTCTATCTTTCCATTCAAATCTGTTAGTATATTCTTAATAAATTTAGGTTCTCCAGTGTTGGGTGCATATATATCTGCAACTGTTACATTATATTCATTAATTGATCCCTTTATCATTATATAATGACCTTCTTGGCTCTTGTGAGACAGTCTTTGGCTTAGAGTCTATTTTTTCCGATTTAACTGTAGTTACCTCTACTACCTTTTGGTTTCCACTTGCATGGAGTATTTTTTTTTTTTATCATACCTTTATTTTGAGCCTGTCTTCTTAAAGCTTAAGTGAATCCCTTTTAGGCAGCATATAGTTAGATTTTTTTTTATCTCTTTAGCCACTCTATGCCTTTTGACTGGAGATTTTAATCTTTTTACATTTAAAATAATTATTAATAGGTAAGGAGTTACTAATGCTATCTTATTTGTTATTTTATGTATGTTTTGTAGTTACCCTGTTCCTTTCTTCCTCTCTTGCTGTCATCCTTTGTGAACTGACAATTTCCTGTAACTGTTCTTTGATTGCCTTCTCTTTATATTTTGTGTATTTACTATAGGCTGTTGCTTTGTAGTTACCCTGAGGCTTACATACAACATCTTGTATCAACAATAGCCAAATTACGGAAATAGCCCAAATGTCCATCAACTAATGAATGGATAGAGAAGATGTGGTGTGTATACACTCACACACATACACACACACAATAGGATATTACCCACCAAAAAGAATGAAACCTTGGGTCACCTGGGTGGCTCAGTCAGTTAGGCGTCTGACTTCAGCTCAGGTTATTATCTCATGGTTTGTGAGTTCGAGCCCCCTGTCAGGCTCTGTGCTGACAGCTCAGAGCCTGGAGCCTGTTTTGAATTCTGTGTCTCCCTCTTTCTCCCCTCTCTCCCTCATGCTCATTCTCTCTCTCAAAAATAAAATATTTAAAAAAAAATTTTTTAATTAAAAAAAATTAAAAATTTTTAAAAAAAGAATGAAATCTTGCCATTTGCATTGACATGGATGGAACTAGAGTGTTATATGCTAAGTAATATAAGTCAGTCAGAGAAAGACAAATACTATATGACTTTACTCACGTGGAATTTAAGAAACAAAAAGATGAACATAGGGGAAGGGAAGGAAAAATAAGATAAAAACAGAGACAGAGGCAAACAATAAGAGACTCTTTAGTATACAGAACTGAGAGTTGCTGGAGGGGTGCTGGTGGGGCAGTGGGCTAAATGGGTGACGGGCATTAAGTTAAAGAGGGCAATTGTGATGACCCCTGGGTGTTACATGTAAGCGATGAATCACTAAATTCTATTCCTGAAAGCAATAGTACAGTATATGTTAACTAACTTGAATTTAAATAAAATCTTAGAATAAAAGGAAAACAAAAGAATAAAGAAAAAAAAATCTCATAGATATCACAGTCTATTTTAAGCTATACCAACTTAACTTCAATTGCACACAAAATCTCTAAACATTTACTCTCTTTCCACGTACTGTGTTTTGATATATGCATTTACATGTTCTTATATTGTGTGTACATTATTGACAAATAATTTTAGCGATAGTTGTTATATTTTGTCATTTTACCTTTACACTAGAGTTAAGTGATTAACACACCAGTACATTAAAGTATTACAGTATTCTGAATTTGAATATATTTACATTTACCAGTGTATATTTTAATATATTTTTATGTTACTAATTAGTTTCTTTTCACTTCAGCTTGAAGAACTACTTACAGCAATTTTTAAAGCAGGTCTAGTGGTGATGAACTCCCTCAGCTTTTGTTTGTGAGGAAAGCCTTTATCTCTTCTTCATTTCCGAAAAATAACTTTGCCAGGTAAAGTATATTTGGTTGGCAGTCTTGCTTTCAGGACTTTGAGTATATCATTCAACTCCCTCCTGGCCTACAAATGAGAAATTTGCTGATGGACAAATTGACGGGGGGAGGGGGGGTTCTTTTGCATATGAAGAATTTTTTTTCTCTTTCTCATCCTAAAATTCTTTCTGACTTTGACTTTAAACAGTTTTATTATAATGTGTCTTGGAGACGATCTTTTTGGGTTGAAAACTTGCGGTGACTTGCAAGCTGTATAAACTTGAATATTAAAGGTCTTCCTAGATTTGAGAATTTTTCAGCCATTATTTCTTTAAATAAGCTTTTGCCTTTTTTCCCTCTCTTCTCCTTCTGTGACTCCAAAAATGTGTAGATTGTTATTCTTAACGGCATCCCATAATTCACATGGGGTTTGTCACCCTCATTTACACTTTTTCCTCTGCTCTTCTCAGAGTGCATAATTTCAAATCGACTTCAAATGTCTTTTACTTCACAGATTCTTCCTTCTAATTGATCAAGTTTGTTGTTGATGTGTTCTATTGTATTTTTCATTTCACTCATTGTATTCTTTAGCTTTAGAATTTTTTTTTTGGTTCTTTTTTAATGATTTCTCTCTCTGCGCTACACTTTGTTTTCTTTATGTATTGTTTTCCTAATTTTGTTAATTTTTTTGCATGTGTTTTCTTGTAGCTCACTGAGTTGCCTAAACCAATTATTTTGAATCTTTATCAATAAAAACACAGATCTCCATTTATTTGGAGTCATTTACTAGAAAATTATTGTGTTCCTTTGGTAGTGTCATGTGTGCTTGATTTTTCTTGTTCCATGAAGTCTTGCATTGCCCTCTTTTCATATGAAGAATCAGTCACCTTCTCCAGTCTTTACTGACTGCCTTGGGGAGAGAATACTTTCTTTTCTGTCAGTTCTTTCTGTCAGTTCTTCTTCTTCTTTTTTTTAATGTTTATTTATTCTTGATAGTGAGTGGGGGGTGGGCAGAGAGAGAGGGAGTCAGAGAATCCCAAGCAGGCTCCCTGCTGTCAGCACAGAGCCCAACGCAGGGCTTGAACCCCCAAACCATGAGATCATGATCTGAGCTGAAATCAAGACTCAGATGCTTAATTGACTGAGCCACCCAGGCGCCTCTCCCTTTTGTCAGTTCTGTTAGGGATCCTTAGGCTTTCTCAGACCTTTGCTATGGATATGCCTGCTCCATACTTTTTATTCCCTCTTGGGGAAAGAATTCTTAAGATTGTGCCTTCTGCCAGTCCTGAAAAACCATGCTATTGCTGAAAGCCTCTTGTTCGTTCCCCCTAGGGGGGAGTACTAAATGCTCAAGTTTGTGTGCTTTGTCTCAAAATCAGATTGCCCTTCTGCTCATGCTTACTAGCTATTTGCAAAGGCTTCCTCTCATCACACTTGGAGGTGTGCATAGGGAGCTAGCCACTAGGTGAGGGGGGCAGTATGTGGGTGAGGCACACAAAATGTTGGAGGCATCAATGACCAACTGTGGGGAACCATAAGCAGGCTTCCCAGTGGTTCCTGAAGAGGCTTTCTAATGGAGTCTACAAAGCAGTTAGGAGGATCCAAGCCCATGTGATGCCCTCTAAGAGTCCTGGAAGCTGTTTTCCCAAACCTTTACCATCCCCCAATGGTGCAGCACATCTCAGTATTCTGTATGTAGTGAAAAAGAAGTGGGTCTTTTTGATGTCATTTCTGCATGGTTAAGGAAGCTGGACACCCAGTCATGTGCTCTCACTTTATCCTGTGAGAGAAATTATTGCCAGGGATCTCTCTTGCCACTGAGCGGTGATGTCCTGGAGGAGGGGTGATGCTGGTAAAGTGAAACTGTTCCTGTTACCATCTTCAATGCCTCCAATCTTGTTTCTTTCTTTTGTTTTGTTTTTACTTCCAATAGGTGTGCTGGAACTTCTCTACTGGACTCCCACACTTCTACAAAGGCACTTTTGTCCCTGGGTGATTGTTAAAATCAGTGTTTTGGGGGGAAAGATAGTAAAAAGCTCTAATTCCATCCTTTGATGATGTCATTCTTCTGGATAAGTCAACATTTTATTAACTGAGAGATATCAAAGACCCATGGTTTTCACACAGTTATTAAGTGGCAAAATCAGGAATTAATTTTACATTTTCCTAGTAAGGTCAGGCTCTTTCCAAGTCTCTTCAAAATTATCTGGTACACATCAGACACACTATGGGTGACTGTGCTAACAAAATCACATTGTCTTCTCAGGACTGTGTTTGACTCAGGGATTATCTAGGAGTATCCTTTTTCTAATTTAATCTAGCTAGCATTCTGGCCACTTGACTATTATCTGTAAGAACTGAGGTGAATGAAAGTCATTTTGCTTCCAGATGAAGTTGGGGACTTCCGAACTGCAAGTTAAAAAGACAAGTTCAGAAATTATTGAGAGATTTCCCCGGTTTCTTTGTCTCTATTAAATAAACTTTTCCCCTCTATTAAATAAGCTAAAAATGTTGAAAGCACTAAATTTAATTCTAGCCCATCCTTTGCTAATTTGCATAAAATGATTTTATTTAAAAATGATATAAAGGGGAATTATAAAACTTCAATGGGGGGGCACCTGGGTGGCTCAGTCGGTTAAGCGTCTGACTTTGGCTCAGGTCATGATCTCGCAGTTCGTGAGTTCGAGCCTCCCGTCAGGCTCTGTGCTGACAGCTCAGAGCCTGAAGCCTGCTTCGAATTCTGTGTCTCCTTCTCTTTCTCTACCCCTCCCCTGCTAATGCTCTGTCTCTCAAAAATAAATAAACATTAAAAAATTTAAAACCCACTTCAATGGAAATATCTAAATCAAAATATTAAGGTGGTAGCATTTTTTGGAATTTATTGGGCTGTTCATATTTACGCAAATTTTACTCAAAGTTCTACATGAACAAACTCTACCAAAATCATCTTTGCTTTTCTCTAAATAATGGCAGCAATACAACACACATCTTTAAGAGACACTGCTGTTTCTACATTTAAAAATTGCCACATTTACTGAGGGAGGAAAAAAGGGAAAGATATATAGGAAAGAACACAAGCCAAAGAAAAATGCCCTGATCCTCAATTTGGCACAAAGAGGTCTTAATCTCCTTTGGGGATATTATATCCATTCATTACTGCAAAATAAAATTGGTTCTTTAGGAAAAATGAATTGTGCTCAAAGACTTGACAATCCTATTTAACATAAAGAAAAACTGCTTATTAAACCAGTCGTGGTCTTCCCAAAAGAACTGAGATAAAGAGTGTGAAGTCTTAACTATTTCTTTAGGGTACTGAAGAAAAGGAAAGAGGACATCTCTTCATTTCAAAATGGGGCCTGTTTTTAGCACAGCTGCAAATGACCTAAAATTGTAGTAAATATTTCACAGAAGCCACTGGGGTCTAAAATGTAGACATGGGAAAACATGTCCAATGTATTACATTGGCCCATGGAGACAGGTTTAAATCGGCAAAACACATAGGTCAATGAAATGTTAGTTTCAGACATATTCAAACCTTGCCATAAACCAAAGGGTTAATTCTGCAATATTGTATTATTGCATTTACAATATGAGAAAAATAACAGAAAGAATAAAGTCAAGGATTTTGCATTTTCCTTACAGGCAACGTGTTTATATTTTGTTTAACTTGGGCAATTTGCACATTTGAGTATAATAGGAGAGTGAGAGAAGAACAGTTACTTTTTTTCCTATCATTTTGTGCTTGGAAAGAAGCAACAGGAAACTAATATAACAAGAAAACCTGAGGAGAAAAAAAAAAGAGCAAATAATAAGAGTAAGGCAAAGAACAGATGAATGATGGGAAGAAGGAACACAGGGACAAACAAACACACCCAAAAGAAGGTATACCATGTGGTTATAGAAAGGAAGTCATTTCCTGGCCCCTGGGTGTCTCAGGGGGTTGAGAGTCTGACTTGGCTCAGGTCAAGATCTCAGGGTTCTGTTTGTGAGTCTGAGTGCTGCACCAGCG